>NW_008632925.1:48675-57102 GCF_000691845.1 Merops nubicus | reverse complement strand
TCAGCAGGACAGAAAAAATTCACCTGGGCACAGAATTAAGAATATGCAGAGAATAGCCTAAACCTAACGAGCCAACATTACTCAGTAGAAGCTTTGCAGCATCTCTCAGGCACATCAGTATTAGGATTGCATTGTGCAAAAAGCCCCAGAAGCATTTTGAGCTTCTTCTGGGTTAATTGTTTTTGCAGCTCCTGTTCCTAGAGCGAGAGTTTGGGCTGATGTCCCATCCAGAACCGCATTCCCCTTGTGCCCTCCCTCTTCCTTTGAAGTCCTCTGGGGCTGCAGTACAGGGGTCCATTGCGGCAGAGCGGTGGGATTTATGCTGTACCTCCTTCTGCAGGCCAGCGAGAAGCAGGTTCACTTTGTCGTGTCCCGGCAGACCCGGCAGCAGACCCCCGACATCTTGCAGGAGACCGGCTGGAGGTACAGCGGCAGCGGCCCCCAGGCCTGTCCCGCCGAAAGAAGCCACCCCAGCAAGGTGAGGGCGCGAGCGCTCCTCTTGGTCCTCTGCTGTCTGTGGGACAGGGCATTGGGTGGGCAACTGGCATTTTAGTGTCTCAGGTTGCTACCTCTGGTTTCTGCCAGCAGAAGAAGCATGCTATATTTTGCAGTGGAAAGGTAAAAGCTGTGCTCCTCGTTATTTATGTGCTGCTGCTTCTCTGATTCTGTCTGTGGTGGGGAGGGAAGGGGAAGGCAAAGGGCAATAGTGCGGCAGGGGTTGACATGTGTACAGTGTCATGGGTCTGACCAGCACAGGCTGGCAATGTGCTCCAACAAAAATAAGAGGCTTATCTGAAGTTCCTCCCTCTGGAGTAAAGTCTACAGGCAAAAAGCTTTCACTTGTTGGCCTGAGATATTCATATAAGCTACCTGAAAATTAGTCATTATTAGCCTGTTGCTCATTCCTTAAGTTACCTATGCTGTGACCTGGCTGGCAGCTTGGCAGCAGATGGCAGCTGTGGTCTCCATGGCCACTGTGAGCATGCTGTCATTTCGTGGAGCTTTGCACCCAAAGTGTGTTGGTTCTGTGCTGGCAGCACCCGGCACCCACATGGGGTACGTGCTGTGAGGGCCAGCAACACGCAGCATGGCCAGACCCAACCCAGGGCCCCATGGCGCAAAGCAACCATCTTGCCCAGATACGTCTCTGGTTACCAAACTGTCCCTCCAGCTGCTCCTCTGTACCCAGCTCCATCGTGTGTTAAGTGCATTTAGACTTGCAATATAATCTCTGCGCAAGGCAGAGAGACTCTCATGGTCAAATATACAAGGTTTTAAAGTCATGAGAGCTTTGAAAATACCTTTACTGAGTTTACGCAAAGTTATTCTTTGCATTATAGACGTAACAAGGCATGTCCTCTCAGAGGCTCAGTTTGTTTATTTCACTAAATCTGAGGTCAGGTGACTGGATAATTAACATGAATCACTCTGTGTTACCACTTATGCAAGCCCTTGTGAGCTGGTCTCCTGGTTCCCTGGCCACCCATGCCAGGCGTGCATCAGGGATATGGACAGGCAGAGCGCGTTTAAATCCATCCTGCTTGATTGGCAGCCAGATGTGTCCTTAAAGGCACCTTTGGACTGAACCAGCTGTCGGGTTGGGTGCACAGCTGTCAGCCAGGAGACAAGCCTAGCTCTGCATGTTACAAATCCTTAAAGATACTAATTTTTTTGAGCCTTTTTTTTACAATGTTATTCAATGGTTTTATGTGTAAAAAATATACTAGTTTCTATTTATCTGTTTTTACTTTCCCATGAGGCATAATCACAGCCTTTGCTAGGTGTGAGTGGATCAACAGGAGTTAAGCCAGAGAGCAGAGCCAATGCTTGGTAGCTAGTACCTAGTAGCAAATAGTGCCCAACTAATCATGCATCTGCAAGGCATTACTTCCTAACGAAGTAATGGTTTCCTTAAGGAGATATGTGTAGGACAGCAGTTAGCTTATGTTGCTACTGTATGACTTCTAGTGAAGCTCTGATCACCTGCTAGCTCTACCACATTGATCTGATTGACACCACACAGGATTATTTAGGAATGTGACTTGTCTTCCATAAACTGCTCTAGCTCCTCATTCTCTCTTCCTATACTGAGAGGTGTTAGATGGGAATTCTTGGCAAATACAACATTATTTTGGGTAGCTGTGAGATTGAAGCACCAACGCTGACCTTGCCCTTTAAAGACTAATGAATCATCTGTTGTTGGGTAGGTCAGAGCATTTAGGGGGATTTCCAGTTTTCCACAAGATATGGGTGCTACATAAGTACATGAGTGGGTGTGCTGCTGTAGGCTTCTGTCCAGTGCCACTACTTGGGCACTTTCCAGGGAAGATCACAGACAAAAAAGGATTCTGAGCTGTTCCTAGCTCCCTTTAGCTTTGCGTGTGTGTGCAATGGAGGGCTTATATCAGAGAAAATGCTCTGGCAGGAGATCAGGAGATCAGTACAGCCGATTGACACAATAAGCTTCAGGCACTGTGGGCTTTTGGTCTGATACAATCATTACTGGAGTCTCATTTGTTCTTTTATAGTGTATGAGTGTGTCAGTTTGAATTTCTCATGCTTTTTTGCTGAAGGTTTAACTGAGCATCATTTGCAACTCAAGATCTTTAAACTTTAGGCTCTGGCAGACTTCAAATGCTATTTGTTTTTAAATAGGTGTTATTGCAGGAGAAATGCTTGCAGGCTTAGGGCCTGTGCAGTGTCCTAACACAGTGCACAATCCTGCTCAAAACCAAGGCAATGCTTGTTGGCTGGACTTTACTGTCAAGGGAGTTTCCTACCTGTGTGTGTGGTTTGATGAGTCTACTCCCTCCTGCCATCAGTGGGATTGCTTTATTGTGTGTGATTGACAGATTGCTCACTGACTTGAATTCTGATTAATTTTAAGGTGCTTTTTGTCCCCTGAGCTTACTGTAGGAGGTGATATTTACGGGTCAGGAATGCTCTCCTTGAGGGAATCAGCTCTCGCTGTAGAGCTCATACATAAACGTGGGCCGAAATCCGCTCTCAAGCCTTGGCTGTATTCAGCATCAAGAATAAACTCTAGCTTCCAGCAGCCATCTTGCTTGTGCAAGAGCTCAGAAGCCACTCTTGGCCAAACCGTTGCCCTCGTGACAGCCTGCCTCCATCTGGGAAACACAAGGAGGTGGCTCTCTTTCAGGCCAATGCCAATGGCAATCAGCCACGCAGCCAACAAGGCGCTGGAAAAGGAGGAGGACGGTACGTAGCGACCACGTCCTCCTCTGGCAGCAGTGATGCTTGGGTGTACAGTGTGCTGGGAGACAGGTCCTGCACAGGCTCTCACAGAGCTGTTCTCCTGTGTACGGAGACAGGGGAGGCACAGCCAAAACTGCTCTGGCTGCTGCCTGGATTCAGAAAAGAGATGTCAGAATCACTTTCCTGTGCAGCTGAGGTTGTTAAGCCAGGCTGTAACACATAAACAGGCCAGATTTCAGTTCTTTGAAGTCAGCGGGAGCTTTACCATTAATTAAATAGCACTTGTTTTTCATTGGAACAGTTTTCTTTCTCTTTTCTGACAAATTGTCTAGTCCTCAATACAAATCAGTCTCCATGTTGCTTGAGCAGACAATATTTTCTCACCGTAGGAGCAGGTGAGCATTCAGATGAAGAACATTTTTCAAACAGCTACATCTTTTGCCTGCAAGACATGTGTCATGGTTTTGATGTTGTGATACTCTGCTGTAAATATTTATTTGCCAGTAAATACACAGAAAAAAAAAAAAAAAAAAAAAAAAAAGAGGATGAGATGAGCTGTTACGCTTTTCTTCTGACCTCCAGGGTCACTTCAAAACGACAGAGAAGGACAATTGTTTAGAAGAGAATAAATTGAAATGCAGTCAGTGATAAACGCTGCCTTTTAACTGGCTTACTCATTATCAGTTGTACCTCCAAGAAACCTCTACGTGTGTTTACTAAGAAAGGCTTTACTTTCCTTTCATCACTGCCTTCGTCTCAGCCAAGTCCCCTCCAGTTCCCTTCTATCTGCAACCATGTAAAAAATGAGATGTGGAAGAGTAGCTTCAAAGGAAAACTGGTCCTACATGGTTGAGGATACAAGTAACGGGACATTTGTGATTTTTCATTGAAATGTAACAGGACCATTTGTCCCCAAGCACTGCTTTTAAATCTGCTTATCTCTGTGTTGCTTCCTCAAAAACAGAGCATTAGCCAGATCCTCAGCTAATGTTTTTGTTGTCTGAGACATGATGGACACTGCATAAGTAACAGGATTGCTCGGAACACTCAGAGTTGCAAGTCTAATTCCAATTTCATGTTTGGCTACAAAATTTCAGACCACATTTTTTTAACAATTAGTAGTGCCCCCATCCCACATGTTTCAGGAAGTTTTTCCTGGTAGAAAAGTCATTCCTTTACAAGGGAAAAAAGACAATGTTTTTCACAAACATGGATGAAACATTAATTTTAGTTTGCACAAAGACTAAACTACTGTGTTTAAAACATTTGCATCTTAAAGACAAAGGTGAAAGGTTATAATTATCTGGACCAGAACATTTATACTTTTTTAAAAGGGAGTGCTGTAAAACCTAAATAACTGTTTAGGTTCATTTGTGAGCCATAAGCCAAATTACTCTGACACTGTGCCTGTGGTGATGTTCTGCTCAAGCATCTAAAGATCCTGTGCTAGGCTGCTAAATGGCTCTGGGTTTTGTTGTCAATATTGTAGCATAGAAATCCTGATGTGGAGTTAGTTCCACCAAATATACCTTTCAAAGAAAACTCACAAAACAAAGATATAGCCTGCCTGACTGCCATAAAAACTTTTTGCTGCTGTCTCCTTCTGTCCACTGTCACTGCAGGAGCAGCTGTGGACTTGCCTGCTCCACTTTCTGTGCTGCTGGCCCAGGAATCAAAGTGGAATGTCCTTGATTTCTAAGATAATATTAATGTGGCTTTAAATTACTTTCATAGTTTATTATTGCATATTATAAATGTGAGGGCACACTTCTGAATGAGAAGGTTGGGTTTTTTTGTTTGGTTGGTTGTTTTTTTTTAATATATGTTCGAAATGTAATTAGCAGTGTTTTATAATATCTACATATGAGTAGTCTGGAATGGATGGTGCTGTTTCTGCAAGAAGGGTTGGGATCTTCAGGAGCTGATGCCAGGAGCATAGCTTATAAAATCCTTAAGGAAGTCAAAACTATTAACATTTAAATTCAAATTCTCTGGAGAATCATTCTTGTCTCTTGAACTCTTCTGTAAGAGCTGGATGCACTGTAAACATGACACAGGTTTTATGGGAGCTTCTGTTGCCTCTCCATCCCAAAGCCAACTTTGAGTTTTTCACTCTCACTCGTACACTAGTTATTGCATGATCAGCCATGTGTATGTAAATTCTGTTCAGGGGGACGAATAGAGGGATAATTGTCCCCAGACAGTAAAGACAGCTGTCCCTAAGTGACCTTTTAAGCATAAGCACAAGGAAGAGCATCCTGAAAACTGGTGGCTCTTCACCCTATAAATGTCCTTCTCTCCTGAAGAGAAACACATATTCTTTGAGTGTACTCCCAACAGAAATCTGGAAAACCAAATTAAGTGTCTATCTTCTAATATGTCCCCAAGAGTTTTACTTCTATAACCCAGGTGGACTATTTCTCATGAACTGTACAGATGTTGTTCAGACTGCAAGCAGCTAGGTAAGAACTGTGACCTGACAGTCAAAGATATGAGGACCACTGATGATATTAATATCAACAACATTTAAAAAAAAAATCGTACTCCTTATTTACACTTCAAAGACCTGCTTCTATCAGTCTTAACACTAAAACACTTTGGTGTTAAACTTTAGCTATTAAATATTCATTTCAGTAGAAAATGCCTGAGCTGCCAGTGAGTTCCCCATGCCCATGTGTTCGTTGTTGCTGTTCTCTCCATCACAGAGTACCCTTCACGCTGTCACCTGCCATGAGAAGGTGGTGGCTGTCCGGAAGGATCACACAGAATCGCTGGGGATGACTGTAGCTGGTGGAGCATCTAACCGGGAATGGGATTTGCCTATCTATGTGATAAGTGTAGAACCTGGAGGAGTTATCAGCAGAGACAGCAGGATAAAAACAGGTAAAAAGAGGAGATTTTGAAAGCCTGCTTTAACTCAAAGGTTTCCTTTGAAAAACAGGGGGTAGTGAAAGAGTATCACACCCTGACATCTTCAGCCATCCCATAGATTCCGGGATGCATCAGAGGGTCTCAAGTCAGCTACCAGAAAAGGTATTTTATATATATATAGAGAGAGAGAGAGAGTGTAACCATTTCTGTGAAGTGGGATGTAGGCATATTCTTTTTACAGGAAAATGAACTTGCAATACCACCTCCCAGCTACTGAAGTCTTCACTTTGCAGATTCCATGGGGTTTTGATGTACATTTTTGTGCTTGTTTGTCATACCACTTATGACTTCGAAAGAAATATAAAGGACAGAATCCCCATCATATATGAAGCAGTGTTACTCCATTGTGGCTCAATATCACGTCTGGAAACACTGGCTTCATAACTCTGCTTGGCTCCTGATGTAACAGAGTGATAGAACTAACAGCTTCTCCTCCTCCGCATGAATAAGCCTTTAGAGTAAGATGAGCATATTTTATGAGTGGGTTTTATGGGAACAGGTGGGCCATAGAGGAATGGTGAAACTCTCAGTTTTCAGGGTGTTACATCTCTAAGAGCCACGTACCTCGGTACCCTGCGTCCAGCAACCGCACAGCTCTCCATCCCCTTGCTTTCCAACCCCTATGCTCAGGTTCAGCCCAGTCACTGCCCAGAAGCTGGAAGGAAATCCTGAGTGTGTGGGACATGAAGGCAACCAAGAGCAGAGCAGAACAGTTGCAATGCAGCTGAGACCTGTGAGCCTGGGTCATATCGCCCAGCACCAGCACATGTGGGAACCTCCCCTTTGCAGGAGCTATGGCTCCTCATCAGAACCCGTGTGAGAACATGACAACAGGAGCAAAACATCAGCTTTCCCCTTTCCCCCTGCTGGGAAATGACTGGCTCTCAGTGGGATATATTTTGAAAAAACATATTCATCATGAGGCAGTGTGGAAAAATCAGCCTAGTTAATTTGATAAAATTAGAAACAAATGAATATGTGACGTTATAACAATGCCGTAAGCCTCCACGGTCTAGAGCAGCCCTTAGGCTTTTGTGTGTCTCGTCGGGGCAGACCACAAGAAGAGGTTAATGTCCACGGCACACTGCCCGGACAGCTGGTGGGTACTGCCCCTGCCTGCAGAGGGCACCCAGGGAAGCCCTGGTATTGGACCATGCCACAGACAGTAGCTGAGCACTTGGCACAGTGGTTCATTGCATGACATTAACAATGTCTTTATTTTTCTCCCTGTAGTAATTGAGGTCATCTTTGCATTTTTTTCTGAAGCTGCTGTGCCTACATAACAAATAAGGTGGACAAAATGATTCTTTGGCTTGTATCTGTTCAAACAGGCATTAACATTAAAATAATAATACATTATTCTGCACAGCAAACTACACAGAGACAGCTGGAACACCAGTCCTCAGCTTAGGAAGCACTGGCTTCCTACAAGCTTTCAGGTTTCAAGCTCAGGTTGTGTACAATAGTTGTTATCTGGAAGTGGGCTTTGGAGACCCAGCTAGCATCAGGTGCCCGTATCAAAGCTTGTTGGTACAGCAAGACCCCAGCTGTGCCATTTGGCTCCAGGTGCAGGATGTGATGTGACATGAATCCAGGACCAAAACCTTTGTCCAGCCTGGCAGCACTCCTGTGTACGGGGATCTAGCCCCTTCCCTCATGCCTGTGGCATGTTTATCCACACTAAGTGACAGGATTAACAGCCTCATCAGGCAGCAAAATTTTACCCATGGCTTTGACTCATTTGTTTGTAAGGGTGGGGAGTGGATGCCGGAAACACTTGCAGGGTTTTATTCATCCCTTTTATTGGTCGTAGGTGACATTCTCCTGAATGTGAATGGGATTGACCTGACAGGGGTCAGCCGGAGTGAGGCCGTCGCCCTGCTGAAAAACACCAACTCATCAGTGGTGCTCAAAGCCCTGGAGATGAGAGCCTGTGAAGCCCAGGAGGAGCAGGGCCGCCTGCTGCCTCCTGAGGCCACACAGGTGGCCTCCGAGAGCAGCGAGTGGTCACCTTCCTGGGTTATGTGGCTGGGGCTGCCGCGGTAAGTCCACAGATTGCATCCTCTTGCTGAAGGGGAGTGGGAGGAAAGATTTGTGTTTTCTGGCAATTCCTTCTTTTGGCTTGATTCATTGCACTCACATCTTAATTAAATCCAGGCTCTGTCGCAGACTTGACTCTAAATACCTCCCTGTTGTAATGGGTATGTGTACATGGAAAAATAGACACGCAGAGCCCCTTGCAAGGGCGGAAAGGATCCTGAATTGTTCCAGTCTTGAAAA
>NW_008632925.1:31246-48644 GCF_000691845.1 Merops nubicus | reverse complement strand
GGAAAGAAAGGAAAAGCTTATAGGAATACAGGAACTAGGGTCTAGGCTCGACCACCCTGCAGAAGGCAGAGCTCCCCCTCCTGCAGCTCTCAAGCTGCACAGCACTTCTCCTCAGCCAAATCCAGCTGAATTGTTTGACTTCGCCCAGATGTTGCAAACTGTGTGCAGTTGGCCAGTATCTCCAGATCACCTCTTTTAACCCCACCCCCGACTGAAAGAAGTACATTTGTCATACACAGGAAGCAGCTGTGTTGTCTTTTCAGTGAGGACAATAAAAGCCCCATCGCATGTCGATAAGTCTCTCAAACACACTTGGTGTGCAGGGTGTATACCTGCTGCAGCTTCAGCGACATTTTGTGAAATAGTAAATGAGGACATGTTGTGAATCTGTGACTGCATGAGGCTAGCATCACACAGTTGAAACTGGTATTCCATTTTAAGGAATGAAGAATTTAGTTTACAAGTTACTTTTGTCCATAGGTGTAACCTTGGCAGCAGTTCAGAGTGCATCTCCCTTTTTTATGGGAAGGCATGAAAAGATGGTCTGCAAAACAGGTGGGCTTTCTCTCTAGGCACAGATTCAAGACTCATTTCTCAGCCTCACATAGCAGGTTAGATGCTTTCCCTTCTGCCTTGAGCCATTTTGAGCTCATTCACCTTGCAGCAAGGTCTGCTGAGAGGACTGGGTGTGCTTTGCGGCTTGGTCTGAGGCTAATGACTGTGTGATGTGTGCTGGAGCACTGCAGGAGCAGAAGAATCAGATGAAATGTTCCTCCCTCAGCAGAGAGGACTACATCCTTGTTCCTTTGCAAGAAAAGCAGTAAGAAGAAAAAGCAGTAACTGAATGGCACATAACTTGTTACCCAAGCAATGGTAAACATTTCTCAGCCACACCTGCTGCAGAAAGGCAGGCCCAGGGAGGTTCTTATTCCTGATCATTTCTTCTACATCCCTGAGCTTGACCAGCAGTGTCATGAAGGCACTGGCCTTGCAGGTGCTGCGATCTGCAGTACTGAGTCTTGCCCTCAATCACCATCCATTGCTAGATGGACTGCACCCTGCCTGTGCCTGCCCTAACCACGCTTTTCTTGGGCTGAGCAGAAAACCTAGCTGCCTGGTTGTCATCTCCTACTCTCTGCTGCCTGAAGTCCCCAAGTCCTCAGCAAGCTGACAGACACAAAGGACAGAGCTCCACAGTACTACAGGTTTGCACCCAGGGTTCACCGTAGTCAGTTCCTCTCTGCAGCGTGGGAAGAAAAAGTGGTACTGCATTCTTAAAAAGCACCCTCTAAGCTCACTCTGTCCCCGCTCCACTGAAGGCTGAATGTGTGGGGGCATGCCCACCCCTTTGGTCTTCAGGAAAATCAGCCCCAGTGTCAGCGAAGCTGAAGACAGGAGTTCATTGTAACTGTCCCAGCTGCAGCGCCGTGCACAGAGCACAGCACGGCCCTTCTCTGCCAAAGAAAAGCAGGGGATTGGTATGCTGAGCCTGTATGCTGCTCTGAACGTCAGCCCAGGACAGGGACCGACACGGATTGCACGTGACAGTAACAAAGGTGCACCCTTGCCTTACCAGTAGCTGGTTGGATGAGTAGGAACGCATGAGAATCAGGTTTGGGTTTGCTCATTAGGTATTATCAGACCCTTCAGTCTTCCCCAGCATGAGTGCACTTACCCTCTTACTCTTTCACTGATTCTCCAGGGCCCACACCACACATCTGGAAATCCTTCAACAAGTTCTCTCACTAGGATGTGAATCACTAACTCATTTCACTCCAGGCTGAGCATTAAACATTTCCCTGCCTGGCTTTCAGTTTGCTGTTGGCAAGGATCACATCCCACTAGATCTCAAGGTATTGCCAACAGTCTCACACAGTTTTCCACATTGTTAGAGAAAATGATTCTCTGTCCAAATAGATGTCTGACAGGTCCCTCTTGGCCAAGGTGCTTGACGTATGACGATGGGGCAAGGTGGTGAAGATTCATCTACATTAATTGCAACCATTTACCAGAGGGACTGCTCCAAGGTGTGAGAGTCTAAGAACATTTGGTACCGCTGATGGAAAAGTAGAAATGTCAAAATAATGATTATACAGGATCATGTAAGGTACTTGGAAAAGTGGGCAGGACAGGGCACACCTATGTAAGAAAAACTGAACAAACAGAAAGGGCAGTAAAACTGGTGGGCAAGGAACAGCCATGATTGAAAAAAAGATGTGGCTGAATGGTGAATTCTTTAAATTCAGTTGAGAAGGAGGAGATGGGGCTCTAGACAAGCCGTGGCAGCAAGGTGAGGGAGGGAGCCAGCACGCAAGGCAGGGAGTGCACAGGTCACCTAATTTCACGACTGTGATGCTCAGGCTCATGAAACTGAGCAGGGAGGAAAATCTTCCCTTCTGTGTTCCAAAGCCATGGAGTTTGACAAAAATCCTGTGAAGGATAGTCCCATAAAGTGTGCTGAGTTGTGCTGAGCACTAGAGGACATCTACAGAGCTCTGTCCATGACCAATGAAGTAGAAAACATGCTAATGTTAATAAGACCTCCATGATTAAAAATACCTTCCTCACTTTTGAGGCTGAAGTACTGCAAATGCCTAATTCTCCACACTAGCACAGAAATTGCCCCTTTCCCAGGGAGTGCATATGCATTACAGAGGTGGGGCCAGATAAGAGATTGAAAGCATTGGAAGTTAGGGACTTGGTACACCATTTTTCTAGACCAAAGCAGCAGATTCAGAGGGGTTGTCTGACTCCTCACTCCAAAGCTCAAAGCCTTGGAAAAGCCAACTTGCATAATCTAACATTTGTGGATCTCACTTAAATTTTAGCCTTTTCCTTGCACGACCTTAAAACTGGCTTGGGTCACTTTTATATGGCTTAATAATACGTAAACAACCGCTCTGTTCTTTCTGTAGTACAATCCAATCTGTGGCAGTTATAAAAAAGACACACATGTGCATCTGAGGTCTGTCAAAACTTGGCCTGCGTGCGAGCGGAGGGGCTGCGGGCTGGGCGTTGGGAGGAAACAGTGATGCAGGACCTTAACCATTCCCGCCCGAAGACTTATTTCAGGGTAGCTAATTTAATTGTTTGTTGTTGAGGAAGACAGCTCTCCTTTATTGTTGGAGGGAAACGTTGTGAAGCATGCACAAAGGAAATAATGAAATAATGTAGAGCAGCTGGTGAAAAGCATTTCTCTGGCCCCGTGATGTTTCTTCCCCTCTTGCTTGTTTTCCTGCTCTCCTTACTTTCCTTCTCTCGGCTAAGACTTAAAAATACTTTATAGATCATTGTCATAACATTTACAAACTTTAGTACTTCACACAAGTGCTTTTCTTCATCTGGAAAGTGAGATGAGAAATACGGGAGGTGGCCAAAGTCATTCTGCAAAACAGGGGTAGAACTGGATGTGAAATGTGGAATTAGGACAGAAGCCCCCCCAGATTAACTCCATCTGGGCTGTAGGGCTCTGATGGGGACACTTCTCAAATATTACTGTACTCCACTGCCACTTGTCTACTGTAACAGGGCAAGAGGAGGGAGTTGTGCTTTTAATACTTGTGATTGCTGAAGTCCTCCTGAAGTTGGGCTGGTTTTCATTCCCAGGCCGTACTCACTTTGTGAGAAGCAACAGGGAATTGTACCTTTACTAGAAAACAGGCACTTTTAAATTCCTCGTGCATCAGTTACTGATGCTCAGTTGTGGTATTTCTTATGACAGGATCCTGTTTATCCTCTAATCTTGATTCTGAGTCAAGTTCACACATAAATTACTCCTTGTCCTCAGCTTTTGGATCTTTTAGTTAGGGGCAGAAGACTGAGCTGCTCTGTTTCAAGGCAGAAGATGGCTCTCCTTGGACCAGCTGCAGTTTAGTGGGTTACAGTGGTTTAACTGGGTCAAAACACACAGACTGGGGCTTGTGTTATCACAGAGGAGTAATCTACTCAAACACACTAAGCATCTTTGGATGACACAAGTACTTATTTCATTTTCTCTCTGTGACTCTTTCTAGCTCGTCTTTATTACTACGCAGCCAAGGACTCAAATGAACTGACTCCCTTTGGGCTGCTCTTTGCTCAGGACCTGGGCTGCACCAAGCCCCCGCACAGCTCCACACTCAAGAATGAGAGAGAAAACTCATGTCCAAGTAAAGACCAAGAAATCACTTGCTCTTTACTGTTGTGGGCGAAACAGATTTGGCTAGGGGAATTTAACTTCAAACATTTTATTACCAATTTGGGTTCTGGGAACCAAAGATGACAAACGCATAAACACCTTGGGAAAGCCCCTTCCCTCCCCTTTTCCCATATTCAGCTCACTCCAGCACTTCTCCTCCTGCCTGCCTTGTCTCCACTGCCTAGTTGTCCCAGCAGGTTGCACCGCATCCCCTCGGTGAGGCAAAAGGCAGTGCAGGGAGTTGCAGTCAGGACTGAGTAGCTGCTCTTTGCTACTCCTTGCTTACTTCCCATGTGTGTCCTCTGCTCTGGCAGAAAGAGCAACGCTAATGCTAGTATGCTGAGTCTATTTCACTTAAATTTAGCATACACTCGGACAGCAAATACATATTTATGGTTATTACTGATAGAGCCTGCGTAACTGATAACCTTGCAGGCTGTATGCAGAGAATGCAGGTAAGCCTGTTTGCCTTCCCAGTGTTTTCTTCTCATCTTCCCCTGCTTGGCTGTTTCTTTTCTAGTGCATTACAATTTAGCTGATCGATTTCAGCTGAACCTTTTCACAGAATCACAGAATGTTAGGGGTTGGAAGGGACCTCCGGAGATCATTGAGCAGTGAGTACAGCACTGAGCAGCAGAGACCCCTTCCCCCCAAAATCAACACTAGGCAACAGTACTAGAGGCCAAATCCTAGGATTGCTTTGTTATGACCTTGATAAGTACCATCAAAGATAGAGGGTTTAAGTGATTTTGCACATTGAAGAAGTCCACAGATGGTAAAATAATAATGCCTCACTGCTGAGGAAAGAAGCAAACGTCACCTGCTTCTTACATTAGCAGTCAGTGAATTCTTGTGCAAATATTATATACCTACCATCCTGGCAGCAGGTGAATATTTGTAGATCCTGGGGGACTAATCTAGTATTACTATAAAGTCCTGCTGTGAAACAAAGCAAAAGCATTATTTGACAGAATTTTAAAAAAGCTAGACATATAGGTCTGTAAGATACAGTTGTTTATTCATCTACAGAAGAAGTGTCAGCTGTTTCTTAGAAACCCAAAGCATTTCTGAATAGAGCTTGTAACACTTGCTTGCTGTAGATCAGTCTATGATTTCAGATTTAAAGCAGCAAAAGGGTTTTCAGGCTCTTAAATCTTTCCTGGGTATACAACTAAAGATTAATGGGTTAAATACTAAGGACAGCAATTTCTGTTGCTCTGTAATTAATGAAGTTAATTTGGATTTTTTCCTTGCTTGATTAAGAAAA
Organism: Merops nubicus; assembly: GCF_000691845.1. Classification (NCBI taxonomy): domain Eukaryota; kingdom Metazoa; phylum Chordata; class Aves; order Coraciiformes; family Meropidae; genus Merops; species Merops nubicus. Next base: position 43,200 of record NW_008632925.1, on the reverse strand, counting down.
AAAAAAAAAAGGTAGGTATTGAAATTCATGTACTCAGAGCAATAGGCAGGTTGTAAGAGTCTAACACCACCTTACTATTCTTGCTTCCCCTCTTCCTTGTTTCAGCTAAGCTTCACTTCAGCATAACCAGAGAGGTGGTTGAGGCCTCATCCCTGGGGGTCTTTAAGGCCAGGCTGGATGAGGCTCTGGGCAGCCTGATCTAGTGGGAGGTGTCCCTGCTCATGGCAGAGGGGTTGGAACTGGGTGATCCTTGTGGTCCCTTCCAAACCTGACAGATTCTGATCTGTTTTAGCAGAGGACTTTAGAGCCCTAATGGCTCAATGGTTGGACTTGATGATCTTGAAGGTCCCTTCCAACCTAAAGGATTCTATGATTCTATGATTCTAACTTACAGTATCATAAAACACATTCCAAGTAGGGACAGGGAAGCAGATTTCAGCTCTCTTACCATACTATTTTGTGTTAATTGTTATAGTGAGGACAAACCATCTTCTTGACAGCAGCCTCAAGTCCTCCAGAGCACTGGCTGACGTGGACAGGCTCCTCCCATCTTCCGTGCTGTGACGTACCATGTTACTTGACAAGAAAAGCTCAGGATCCCTTCTTCCACTGATACTCTTCTTTGTGTCATCTCTGTGATTTTTGTAATTCTGGCTCATTTCATTGGCCTTGAAATTATTTAGCTTTGACATGCGCCACAGTAAAAAATGCCTGGCCAGTTTTGACACAGCTAATCACATACAGGCTTTTATCTGGAAGATAAAACAAGTCACTGGACTGTACAATGTAGGTAAAATACTATTTCTGGAATGATGGTTTCCAAGTATTAAATCTAGTCTTAGTTAAGTGTTTTTCTCCATCGCTTTCACTTGCAAGTAGATAATTTGCATAGGTTCTTACCCTGATAAACAACTTAATATTTTAACCCCTGGATTACCTAGTAATTTCACTTTCAGGATAACTGGTTGTAGAAAGCAGAACTACAAAACCGGAGGGAAGTCCAGGTGTCTTATACAGTGGAACTTCGGTGCTAGTCTGCATCTTCAAAACACTTGGGTGTACAAGAAGGCAGATTCATCATTAATGATTCATCAGAATCTAAAGTTAAGCATAAGACATTTAATTAGACTGATTTGTTTCAGGTATTTGTACAGCTGCAAAGAAATCATATTACGAAGAAATACATCTGGAAGTCTTGGCTTCAGCATCGTAGGAGGTTATGAAGAACATACTGGGAACAAACCATTCTTTATCAAATCCATCGTTGGGGGAACACCAGCATATAATGATGGCAGAATTAGGTAATGATAACTAGCAAATGAAAAGTAGCATTTAAGTAAGTCTAATCTAGTTAATTTGTGTCTTATTGGTGTTTTGTTTTGTTTTTGTTTTTTTTTTTTAAAAACAAGTTTTCATAAAGGCAGTGTAGGGGCAGAAAAAAAAAATACTCATTGGTGCAGAATTAACTCTGACAGATCTGGAAATAGGGTGTAAGAGTCCTGAACTTCAATAGATTGCCTTCCTAGCAGAATGTTTTCAGAAGCCTAGCCACCACTAGTGTATGAGTAAGTATAAAGTTAAGTCAGTTTGATCTGAGGGGTAGTACAAAGCATGCTAGCACAGAGCAGCTTTCCCACGTCCCCAGCTCAAAAAAAAACCCCAACCAACCAGTTTTCTGCAAACAACAACAAAATTTAAGAGTTGGAAATGCAGAATTATGGAGCAAACTTAAATCAAGTAATCAGTCTGAAGTTTGTTCAGAGCGTGAATCATTCCCATCTGAAATAACCGTATCCTATCTTCTTTCAAATACGTCTAATAAATGCTACAGTTTTAAGGAAAAAAAACAACCAAGTGAAGTATTTTCACTTACTTTATTCCCTTATCCATGAACAGTAGCTAGCCAGAGGAAGAATAGTAACACCCATTTCTACCCCTTCTTCCCAGCTTAAGGACATACTTTGGCATTTGGAAGCATTTAGGATAAGAAGTCACCATGTTTATTTGTTCCCTCATACTTGCCTTTGGGTTTTCAGATGTGGTGACATCCTCCTTGCTGTCAACGGCAGGAACACATCGGGAATGATGCATGCCTGCTTGGCAAGGATGCTCAAAGAACTGAAAGGAAAAATTACTCTCACAATTGTGTCCTGGCCTGGCACTTTTTTATAAAACAAGTCTTCATGGAAAGTATGACTAGTAATTTGACACAGAAGAAACCCGGGAACCTCGGTCTGTGCTTTTTTGGGGGGTCAGGTATGTGTTTATAAAGAAAAGGTTTGTGAAATTTCAGCCTACATGTGAAGAGAAGTCAAGCTTAGCCAAAGCAGGGACACTTGTCAGAAAATCACTTCAGAGTGGTTTAAGCTACAGACTTAAGTCTTTCCTTCCTTGTGTTCTTAAGATTTTTTTGTTGTTTCATCTGTTTTTTTTTTTTATATATGTATATATTTAATGCATTATAATAATTACATTTAAGAAGCAGCAGCTCCTGCTCACCCACTTTATTTTGATTTACAAAAGGAAATCCTTAAATAACCTATGAAAAAATTCCTTGCAATTTTTCTAGTTGCAAAAATCAGGTGAAGGTTTTTATCCAACACCTTAACAGCACTTTGTTTATGTGTACCTTTTCATGGTCAGCATAAAGCTGGTATTTTCAAGACTTTCAAGTACTGTTTGTTAGTCTGTAAAACTGTGAATTATATTTCTAAAATAATTAAAAAATAACTGTAACTGTGTACTTGTACAAACATTATTTTCATCCAAAACCAAACAACCTAGTTTCCCTGGTTTCAATTAATACCGCTAAATCTAGGATTTTTATATAGAATTTTTGTTTTTAAGGAACTACACTGCACACTCTGCTAAATACCATCAAGTCTTCTGAACAGCACCCTGACAGAGCAGCACAATTTTTGCAGGACCACCCTGCCAATCACACTTGAGTCTTTTCTGGATGGAGTAATTCTGAAAGTGATGATGGCCATATTTCTTAAACTAGGTCTTTGACTTTCTTTGCAGATTACTCATGTTCCAAAGTCTTATTTTTTCCTCACAAGCTAGCAATGGGAAGAGGATATGTTTGTTAATCTCTGTCATGTTAAGGACAGCTGTTCCCCTAGAACAAAGGCTAAAATGAACTTTCTCTTAAGCCACTGAAAAGCAGCAGGGATGATTATCCAGCTTAATTCATCCTTATGCACCCACACGAACCAGACATAATTACCAAGGGTATGATGACCACACTGTGTTCCATCAGACTAAGAACAATCAGCACCTTTCCCAGTTGCTCTAATTTATTTTTTTGTTTCACCTTGGTCCTTGAACAATCTGCAGCTCCTGCATGTCCTTGTAGTAAAGGATGACCTTTTCAAATATGAACTCCAAAAGCTACACTAAACCTACACTGTTCCAGATGTTCATGTATAATGAAGTGAATGCACGCTGTTTTTAAAGTCAGTAAAACAATGACCTTCCCATTGGCTTTAGAAAGAAGGAGATAATTTAATGCAAATAACTTAAGCCCTCCATATATTGTAAGAGCATAAGCCTCTAGCTGTAAGATATTTTTTTTCATTGTTTCTTAAAAGAAAGTCAGTCCAGGAATCTTAACATGAAAAATTTGTTCTTTTATTTTCAAAAAAAAACCAAAGTAACCCTTGATTTCAAACTAACAGAACAAGATTAAGAGCAAATTATTTTAATACCCAGAAAAATAACAAGATTTATAGTAATCTATCTCTGGCACTAATATATATGCAAGTAGGCAAAAATCACACAAGCCTATTCCACAGGGGCAGCTTCAGTGTTTTCCTGTTCAGGAGCAGGTTCACCGCTGGCTTCTTTTCCTTCTTTGCTTCTTTTGGATTTTTTGTGTTTGTGCCTTCTGTGGCTGTCCCCTTCTTCACTGTCGTGACGCCGCCTGCTGTTACTAAATAAAGAGAGAAAAAATACCTCAAACGACTGCATGACACTTCAGGCCCTGTTTAATTACACAGTACCAAAAAAACTGCCTTTGTATTTGAAAACTGGCACCCACGCCTGTTCCAACCCATACAGTATATGGATTTCAGCACCAAAATGAACTTTTCATGGAATGGTACATACATTCACCCATCCTGTACTTTTTGTTGGGAAATTGTAATGATTTTTCACATTTGTAACCCATATTCTAATAGCAATACCTTTAATAGCAGCATGTGATGTCCCTACCGGCATCCCTTAATGGTTTAACATTCTTATTGACCCCATTCCCTGGATTTAACCTTTATTTCTAAGTTAAAAAGGATCAAGTTGAGCCACTTCCACCAAGTGATTATGAGGTTTATTTTACTTGCTAAGAATAACTGTTGAGTTCTTATGTTAATGTTGCTGAATGGCAGCTTCACTCCACCTCTTTCAGACCCACCATTTTTACTCTTTCCTGAAATTCATAATTTCTGTTCATTAGCTAAGACTGTCACATAGATCATTCAATATGAAGTTAACTGGGGCAAACATGGTTTTTTGTCTGTCCACGTTTTATCAGGTCAGACTTGTTCCAAGTAGCACATCCAAGTGTTTACAGTCTCTCCACAAAACTCTGGTTTGTTTGGGGTTCTTTCAAAAGTTTACTTAATTTTTTTAAACTTTCGTATCCTATTAAAAAAAAAAAATCAAACCTTCGAGATGACTTGTGTCTAGTCTCTTCTTTCTCTCTGTGTCTCCTGTCTCTGTGTCTGTCTTCTTTCTCTCTACTTGTTCTATGGCGGTCATAGCCTCTTTCTGCATAGTCTCTGTATCTGTAGCGTTCTTCATCACTGATTAAGAAAAGATATTTTCAGGACAGTAACACCAAGTAGTATATATATTAAGAAACTAAATCCTTACACCTTCTCAAGATAACTGACAGAAAAAGCTTAATATTGCTCCTGGGTTTCTAAATGAGATCCGTATAACTTATGCTAAAAGGACGTTAAAACTCTTCACCTTGCACGCTAGACTTCTGTGATTAATGCAATTTTGAAAGGGGATTGCTCAATAAAAATGGAAGGAAAAAAATACTACAACAGTGTCACATTGAGTTTATACAGTAGTTATCAAACAATTAGTTTAAACTTGTATCTATCTGCAAATGAGGTAGAATCCTATTTTCAGATCAGTTTGTGTAACGCTCAACACTTATCAGCTCACTTTTTGACTATGATATAATTTGGGTAAATTAAATTTTGGTACAGTTCTATTTCCTTACACCAGCTTCAAGAAAGGAAAAGCTAAAGTGCAAAGAGACTGACAGTAAAATATACTCAATGTGTGGGGTTGCTTTTCAATGTAATTTCTTCCATCCAGTGGCAGTGCTGTCTCTGCTTCCACCCCTCTCTTGGACAACCCCTAGTGCTGTCTTGCCACAATGCTGGTGAAAACCTCTAAATATTACAGGCTATAAAATAATTTAGAGGCTTTACCCAAGAATGTTTTTTCATATTCTGACTTGATGAAGGGCATATCTAAGATTTTAGTGAAATTTTAAAAAAAGAGGAGAGCAGTATCTATTTATCCAACATCACTCAAATGCTACATTAACATAGCTTAAAAAGGCATGCCCATTTTATCAATTCAATCAATTTTTTTTAAAAAAAAATCAAACTTTTTCTCTACCAAGAAAATTTTACCCAGATATAGTGTCCAGCATAATTTAACAATGACCCTTCAATACAAATTAACTTACTGTAACTATTTATAAATCATTGAAGTCTTTGTAACTGTAGTTCAGAACAGCTCTATCAAGTCCTAAAGAAAGGCACAATGTGACCAGATCTTCTGAGGCAGTACTTAAAACAGGTAACAATTTAGATACTACTAAGCTGACAAAAGCCAAGCCTTTCATGCTTTCCAGTTTACAGAGTCTCTTTCTGAGGTCCCTGACAGCAGCAGAACAGATCACACACAGAGAACAGCTCAGGCCTAAAGAGATTTCTTGTGTCCTGGAGCAGGGAGAACTTAGATCAATCCTATCTGCCATAACTTGAATCCTGTGGCCATCTCCCAAGTGAAGACATTACACTAGGGATTATTACAGCTATGCATGAAAACTCAGAGCAAGAAAGAGCAGTGCCTGAAGCAACAGCACTAGTCTTTCTATGAAACTCTGTATGATTCTATCATGAAGCAAATTTCAAAAATTAGCCATTTAAGACACTGTAAAGAAGCATCAAACAGCCTGCAAAAAATCCTGTTTTTAATAAAGGACATTAAAAACATTCACACATCAGTATCAGGGAAACAACAGCTATTTTTAAAGAACCCCAGGTTATGATTTGTCACCAAGTAATATGGCTGCATTGGTTACTGCCTGTATTGTTAGAAGATCTTAACAATGCAACTATAACTACAGATCTGAAAGCAAGCTGATTAAATCCTGTGAAGTACATTTGTGACAGAGCACAAAATAGTTGAGGTTGGAAGGCATGACTGGAGGTAATCTAATTCAAATCCTTGCTCAAGCAGGGTCACCAGTTGCCCAGGACCATACATCCAGATGGCTTTTGGATATCTTTAAGGATGGGGACTCTATTAACTCTCCGGCCAACCTGTGCCCATGCTCAGTCACCCTCACAGGCATCCTATGCCATTATCATTGCTCTTAACTACTGTCCTCCTCTTAAAACAAAAACAACACTCAACTGCACTAAACACGTTTTTTAAAAAGACTACATTAAATCTAACATGTCTGTCCCCCAAAAAAATCCTACAACAGAGTCATACCAACTTATAAAAAATGAAGGCAGTATAGCCACAGGACATGTACTCTGATCATACTACACCACTGCCAGCTTAAGGCACCCCAGGTTATATTCCAGGTTGTGAAAAGAGATTCACTTGCTCCACTGAGATGTCCAAAATCCAAACAGGTAAACTAAAGCAGTTGGGGGTGAGGGGAAGGGAGAAAATAAATGCCAAATTTACAATGTTGAAACCTCAAGTCAACAGGCCTTTAGCCTATTTGTATCTGTATCTATCATATTCTATTGTTTTGCCCTCAAGTTTCTACTCTACTATCAGGGGAAGGAGGGAACTATAAATGAGACATTTACAATCCAAGTCCCTTTTTTCACTAAGCATTTCTTCTCATGAGAAACTAACTCAAGGCTTCAGGGAAAGGGCTAAACCAAACAATTAGAAGACTTTTCTTACCAATTATCATATAAAAACACAGGTTGATATCAATTGCTAGTTTCTAAGACTAGCCTAGCCTGAAAAGATGAGCTTGAAGTGCTGGGGTTAAACCCCCAGCCCTGAATGAGAGTTGGCATATGGATGATGCCCACAGCCAGGATCTTCCTGACTGATTTTTCACCCAGGGTCTGGCCAGCCTTCGGTGGGAACTGATTAGGAGACCACCACCAGCTGCCCCCACCTTCCACACTAACTTGGAGGCGGGGCAAGAGGCCACCTCTATAAAAGCTGACTCTGCTTGTGGTGGGGTTGGGAGGCTTGGCTACATAGTGTGTGTGCTGTGTGGGGATTCTGGTTATGGGAAGGGCTCCCCAGCTCTTCATAGCAAGCGGATCTCCCAGGATGCTGGGACAAGATGATGAGTCTCTCTCTGGGGAACTACTGTATAACCAGACTCCTCATCGTTCTGGTTCCATCTACCATGGCATGGTTCTGGAGTCAGCTTGCTCCCTTCTTCACACAATGTGCTGTGGGTGAGTGCATGAACTTATTCCTTCCTCCAGTGGTTTTGCCTTGGATCTCTGGCATGTGATTTAAGAGCAGGGGGAGGACTTTGGCTGTTGATCTGCCCGTTAAAGATAGTATTCTTCCTAGTTGGGCAAAGGGTCAGTAGGAGAGAGCCTAGTTTATATAGCAGATAGTTGTGCAGTTCAACTTGACCTATGTTTCAAGTGTGTCCTGGTGTGTAACAAAGCAGCACCATAAAGACAGTATGTATCTGGTTAAGCCTAGTTATAAAGCGCAAGTTTAGAATATACACATATATAAAAAAAAGTCAAAAATCAAATTAGAAATTAGGTTCTGAAATCTACCAGAGTTTATAATCAAATGTAAAGTCTGATTTGAACAACCACTGAAAACTTTTGTTGTAGAAACACACCTTTGAAGTGCTGCTAGTTATCACATTTTTGCAGGTTTGCAGGGATAGAAAAGTTCAAAAGATAAAAAAAAAAAAACAACAGTTCAACTATAGTTTACTAGGATATCAATTCTTAGAACTTATATTTTAATCATCAGTATCTAATTAAGAAGTTAAAATTTGAAAGTCTAACACTGCCTTCTCACAAGCTTGCCATAAGAAATTAGATGGCTACTTGTAGACTTAAGGCTTTGTGTCAAAGCTAAGATCCAAAGCCTTTAACACGCATCTGCAGTCTGCATTTGCTCTGTTACAGAACTATTTTAAAGTACTCTAGAAAAGGTTAAAAACATTATTGAAACTCTTTTTAAAACCTTATTTTTGCAAACTACTAAAGAATCATGATACCTTGTACGTGTGTCTGAAAATAAACAGCCATTTGATAAGTAAAGCAAAAGGCCAGTTTGCAAAGTCCAGTATGTTGAAAGCTTTCAGGAACAAATGCCATGAACCCAATTTATACCAGTGATCTCTTCCCCATTTTGTATCTGGGCTTACACTACAGTTATCAAAGCCTTCCAGGGACACCCTTGAGAGACTATAACCTTTGACCTGTGGAAGAGGACCCCTAGTTTGTCTGTGCCCTCCTAGCAAGGAAGCCCAAAGCTAGTCCAAGCCATAAAATCTTCTTTCTCTACACCTTTTCACTTTTTCAAAACAAACTACAAGCTATTAATTTCCCAGATCAGGACAACTCCCTTTGGTAGTGCTGTGCAGCTTCAGATACCCATATTCAAAAACTTTCCCATGTACTCAAAAACCCTTCAACACAGAATCACTGAAGGATTTAGGCTGGAAGGGACTTTGTGGAGACCACTTGGGCAAACTCCACTTGTTCAGGGTCTTGTTTAGACAAATTTTGAATACATCCAAGGCTGGAGATTCCACAAACTGCCTTCCTACCTGATCACTCTTTGTGATTATTCCCTCCCTCCACACCCCAACTGGAATTTCCCTTGCTGTGATTTTTAACTATTGCCTCTTGTCCTTGTTCTGTGCACCCTTAAGAAGAGCCCAGATCTATTTCTCTGTAACCACCTATTAGGTAGTTCAAAATAGCCTTTAAGAATCCTTCTTATCCCTCTCCTTTCAAGCTAAATAAACTCCATCCCCTTAGTCCCGCTAATCACCTTGTCACTCCTCCCTCCACTAGATTCTCCAATCTGTCTGTCTTCTTTTCACATTGAGGGTCCCAAAACTAGGCATAGTGCTTTGCACGTTCTATTAAGTGACAGACAAGAGGGGAATAACAGCATTGTCCACCTGCAGACTACACTGTAATGAAGCTCAACCTGTTTTGACCTTCATCATACACCAAGTGCCCAGTTCCATTCCATTTGTTGTCCATTAGGACAACAAGCTGTTTCCTGTAGGGTTGCTTTCTAGCTAGACAGACTTTCCTCAGCTCTGCTAAAATGAGATTATTGGGTTCCAGAATGTTAGAAATACAGTTGCTGAGTTTTGGTTTTGTTTTTCAAATTGCTGAGGAAGAACCACAAATTGGTACGGTATCAATCAAATTCCAAAGTTTACATTTTTAGTGGTAACTATATGACTCAAAACTCTCATCACAAGAAAACAGTCTTGGCAGAAGGGACAACACTCCAAAAAGAATGGCACCTTCTCAAGGGGCAGAGTGAGATGTATTACAAAAATGCCAAATTTCATTTGAGGATAGCAGGGTACAGGTAAAACAGAATATAAAGACAGCTGAAGGTTCATTTTTAAACCACACTTTGGTTATGCCAATAGAATAAAAATAATTCCCATTTTCTCATAATTTTAAGAAATACTGTAGCACAAATACAGGATATTTATCTGGAAAAAAAATGCTAAAAACACTGAAAGCAGTAAAAGCTAAAGATGATGCTTAATCCAAATCCCACCGCAGTATCACTTGATCAAAGTTTAAACAAAGGGAATTTAAATATTGGCAATGAATCTCTGCTGTGTCTAAAATAGTTCATATTCTCTTCCTCAGAGTTTGTTTCATTTTAAGAGCATAGAATTGAAAATAAACCTGAAAAAACATTGTCTGCATGTTCTGCCTTAAGCCTCTCCCATCATCTCTGCGACTCCCAAACTAACTTATTCTAGTTAAGGGCCTCCAGTTTTCTTGCACAGCCATGTGGCAACAGCTTTGCTACAGATGGTGGATAATTTAGTCACATAAAAAAAGTTGAGGCCTGCTCTTCCCCCTTCTTTACCGATAACTCTGGCAGCAGCACAGAGATTTCTCGAGGCCTGGAAGCTATTAAGGTTCATTTCAAGCACCCTTGAATGACCAGGCTTCTTTCTGGCCTTCAATCAAGCTGTCTGAGAAACAGATGTTTAGATTGGTCTTGAGTTCTCAGAAACTGACCCTGGAACATAGCACATGCACACGGGAGAGGATGACGCCACATCAGCATACATGAAAAAATCCCTCATCTTGCACCCACTTTGGGTCTTCAGCTAACAGTCATCATGCAAAAAATGTCATCTCTCAACTGAAGTAATGTTGACTCCATGTGCTCTCATTCCCCACAGTGTAGAACCACTGGTAGAAACAATCTAACAGCTAACGTACATATTCTGCAAAAATTGAAACTTCACAAAAAAAACACTGAGAAAAATGCCAGGATGTGTACGCCCAAATATTTAGCCAATAACAAGCAAAATAAATTTCAATAAATCTGGAAAGCCAATAGACCTCTACTCCACGGAGTCACAGTGAGCTCAACATTAAATGCTTTGTGCTTGTGCATATGAACCACAGAACAGTTGCAGCTTTTTTCTTTTTTTAAAGCAGTTAGAGAGTTGAAAGCCAAATAAAGTTATCTGCTCTTATTTTCATCATCTGCCTGAAAATGAAAAGAAGTTCCTGACCTCGAAATAATAGTTTTAAAGAAGATAGGATAGATTACTATCCAGCCAGTGCCAATGGCCAACCTAACCGTTCTAGGAACTAATAACACTATTAAGGCCAATTCAGTGCTAAGAACAACGTGGTGCAACATTTGCCAAGTATGATTAATTTAGTACTTCTATAGATTTTTCTAGAACTAATTATGTTAAAGAGAGCTGGATACCTCACTGATACACAGGGCTTAAATCACACCTTTATCCCGTAAAGCAGTTTGGATGTATGCTGTCATTTTTACACTTCTGTTTTACATTTAGAAATTTAATTGTAGTTTCTAAGAGAAAAGAGGGAAAGGGGAGGAAGGCACACCCTCTAGTGCTCTGGAATATATGCTGAACTTTAATGCTGAAGTAGATAATTAACACAGACAGGGGTTTTGAGCAGGCTGCAGCATGCTTACGACGTTTCACTGACCTGTTGAAGACGCTCGGAGTTGGACTGTGGTCTCGGTCCCTCTCCCTGTCCCTGGTACGCTCCCGGTCCCGCTCCCGGTCCCGCTCGCGGTCCCGCTCCCGATCTCGGGATCGCTCTCTCTCACGCTCCCTATCCTTCTCCCTCCGTGCATAGTAATCCCACTGTTTGCTGGTGTCCATAAGGCTAGACCATGAAGGAGCAGAACCTGCAAGGTGTGGAAAGGTGACTAAAGAAAAAGATGTGCGAGTTAGAAAGAACAAAATCGGATACCACAGGAAAAGCGTACTACTACTTAGGCCTGAAAACACAGGCGTTTGTCAGCCTCCTCCAATGACACTTTTCAATCTTCCCCTTTCACAAAAGCTAGTGCTAAGCAAACGCTGCATTTTTTCTGTGATGCTAATAAAGATCTCTAGCAGCCATTTAAATACTCATTATGAAGATGTGCAGAAATGGGATACATGCCATGAAGACTGTCTAAATCTTCGGGGGGGGGGG
>NW_008632925.1:0-31215 GCF_000691845.1 Merops nubicus | reverse complement strand
CTGCGGGGGGGGGGAGGGAAAAACTGCGCAAAAATTTGCTGAAATAATCAGGTTTTATGTGGTCAAACGGTTTTGTTTTGGGCAAAAACAACCTGGAAAACAAAACTGCCTGTGAAATTTAGTGGCTCTGAAAGCCCTGTTCAGAAAAACAAGGAAAAAGGATGCTTCCATCTTTATATTTAGCTGTTACTATTTTAATGTTTTATCCTTTAAAATCATTGTATTGAAAAAAGTTAGATACAAAGTTCTTACTCACTGATTTACATTCTATACTCTGCTTTGCCGTACTGTTCTGATTACAGCAGTAACAGCAGCTTTAGGAATAAATTCCATAAATTAATTCTGAATAGACTAATGTTCCTACTTACGCCTTGTAAGATGCTGTTTCTAATGAATAAGCAGTACCGCTATTTCCACTAAAATATACCAGTTTTAGAAAATTAAGCATATTATCTTAATCTAGACGACGGTGTGCTTAGGAAGTTAAGAAGGAAGTCGCACCACCGTCTCACAATCTTTTTAGGTAAGCAGCAATGGGAAGAGAGAAAGGACATCCTTTTCCATTGCTGCCTGCCAACTCCCATGTAATAAATAACTACTGCTCTTAATGCCCCGATTGTTCTGTCCTGCCCTCCCTCTCCAGGAGCCCCGTGAACGCATCCTGTCAGTGAGAAACCAGGGCTGCAGTATTTGCCTGGGAATAGCACTCTCTAGCGGACTTAGAGTACACAGGGCTTCCCACTGTCTGCGTATCTGCCTTGCTAGCCAGTGATAACACAGCCTTCAATAACTCGCTTGCTTTGAGCTCCACTTCATTATCTATAATATGAGAACAATATTCACTTGACTCCACGCTGTCACAGAGAGACATTAACAGTATAATTAACATAAATATCCAATGAACAATGAAAAGTCCACTACTGATTGCTGCATTTAATGCTGTCAAGTTGTAACACCAGTGGCTTCTGCTGACAGCTATGTTCAGACTGCCTTGCCTGCAATCTCTGGGATATGCCTGCCCCAGAAAGCTTTGGCAGAAGCTTAAGACAGCAGTTTGCCAAGCGTCCAGAGGAGGAATACAAAAGACCTTTTGAGCAGGCAGTGGAGCAGGAAAAAACACTTCATTGTTAAAATACATTTGCAATCAAAAGCATTATAACACTTTAGAAAAGCATTTATATGAGTTTTTGCCTCTAACAAAATGCTTGACACTGTTTCACTTCAGGGCTACAGGCAAAATGAGGAGTTAACAGAAAAAAAGTATCCTAATACAATAGCATGTTGTTCGGTATACTGCCAAAACCTGAAATTCTTCTCAGGAAAGTAGCCAGAAATAGCAAAAAAACAGCTGGACTTTAAAGACTGCTAATTTCCTTGACTTGCCACTATGTCAACAGCATACGTATGGTCTGTGAGACACTGCGTGCCAGAAAATTCTGATCTAAAGTGTAAACTTAAGTTTAGCTTTAATGTGTATTACAAAGCAATTGTTAACAGTAGTATAAACTGCTACAACAAATTTTAGTTACTCCCTCTTATTTGCACTAATTCTCATCAGTTAAAAGTATGTAATTTCCACCTCAATTACCTGAGATAAACTGGTCATTTGATACTCTACACATTTTTATATCTAGATTTTTTAACAGCACACACGGAGCTTACTTTCTAATATGAATTGCTCTTCTGCGTTTACTACTTAGATTGAAGTAATTTGTCACTTTTAGTATTCCTACCTGGATTATTTTAATAATTTCTACCAAAAGACACTTACAAAGCTTAACTCTTATTTTATTTTTAAAATGGGAAGAGAGGAAGCTTTGAGCAATCAATAGTTTTGGAAACTTGAGTCCTGTTTTGGAGATAATTAAAAAAATTAAAGCTGCACGGAGTGTAAGGCAAACTATTAATACACCTTCTTTGTGCCTCAAAAAATACTGACTCTCAAACTGCTTCTGTAATGATAAATTTCTTGCAAGTTTGTAAGATATAAAGAACATTGAGAACACAGAACAAAGAAATGCTTGAGGAAAAAGCAAACAAGCATAAAACACAAGTTGCTCCACTGGCAGACCAAACGCATTGTTGTACATTGACAACTCAATAACATTCCAAGACCTGTGATAATATGCTGCTGAGACTCTACAGATCCCAAAATCCACATGACAGGCACAGCTTGACAGATAATTTTCTCTGTGCAGCAAATATGAAAGCTTTTGTCACAATAGGGATGCCAGAAACACTGAGAAGGTGGGAGTAAATTGTGCTCCTGGTCTCTAGGACTCACAAGACAAATGTCATTTTTTGACCCTCCTGAAGAAATTAAAGGAGGAGCATGGCCAGCAGGTTGAGGGAGCTCCTTCTCCCTCTGTACGCTCTTGAGACCCCACCTGGAGTACTGCATCCAGCTCTTGGGCTCCCAGGACAAGAAAACATGCTAGAGCATGTCCAGAGAAGGGCCATGAAAAATCATCAGAGCTGGAACATCTCTTCTGGGTTATTCAGCCTGGAGAAAAGAAGGCTTTGGGGAGACCTTATTGTGGCCTTTCAGTACTTAAAGGAGGGCTATAAGAAAGATAAGGACCACCTTTTTAGCAGAGCCTGTTGTGACAGGACAAGGGGTAATGGTTTTAATCTAAAAAAGGGGGGATTTAGACTAGGTATAAGGAATAAATTCTTTGTGATGAGGGAAGTCACTCATTATGGCGACTGAATGATGTCATTGGAAGTGTTCAAGGTCAGGTTGGATGGGACTTTGAGCAACCTGACCTAGTGAAAGATGTCCATGCCCACTGAGAAGCAAGCTGGACTAGATGATCTTTCACAATCCCTCCCAACCCAACCTATTTTGTGACTCTACATTTATTTTGTCTTGCCAGTTTGGGCCAGGTCAGGAAGAAGCCAACATCCTAGTATTGCTATCACACTTTGGCTCAAGAAGCAGAGCTGTGCCAGATAACAGTTCTAAACTCACTGTAGGTCCTGTGGATGTCCATTTGATTTGATATAATGAAACTTCTATTTTGGTTCACTTTTACTATAAAATGTGATATTTTTCAGCTTCAGATTTTTTCCATAACATTTACCAAAAACAAAAAAGACTGACTGTGAAACACAATAGCTGAAGATTATACTGTCTTAGCCAAATAGATTTTCACGTAGTACATCACTCTGGATTTCTTTGTGATTGGTCTTGCTGGCTAAAATTCTGGTTATAACTCAACAGTACTTGTACTCCTGCTTCTAAATGCCACTAGTTCTTGGAAAACTCTCCCTGATTTCTAGTCCATATTATAAGTGTATTATTTTTAAAAAACATCACAGTTCTGTAAAATAAGCATGGAAAGATATCCAACATGCAAATAAGTAAGCAAAACAATAGTTTATACCAACAGCTCTTAAATTTTCAATAGCAAGTATCTGTTTACAATGGTAGGCAATGAGCATTCATAACTACTGTTATGAGTTTACAGCACGTTAAAGGGGCCTACAAGAAAGCAGGGCAGGGACTATTCATGAGGGTTTGTAGTGACAGGACAAGGGGTAACGGGTAGATTTAGGTTAGATTTTAGGGAAAAGTTCTTCAATATGAGAGTGACAGACCACTGGAATAGGTTGCCCAGAGAGGTGGTGGAGGCCCCATCCCTGGGGACATTCAAGATCAGGCTAGATGAAGCTCTGAGTAGCTTGATCTAGTTGGAGATGTCCCTGCTTGTGACAGGGGTGTTGGACTAGATGACCTCTGGAGGTCTCTTCCAGCCCAGACATTCTATGATTCTATTATTCTAATGAAAAGACCTGTCTAGTCCCTTAGCTGAAATCTTGATAAGTATATCAAACAACTTAACATAACACCAGGCAAAATTAGCAGCTTACTCACCACTGCCATACGAAAACGCACGAACAGAACGACCATCATAGCCAGAAGAATGTCCACTGTTGAAAATACATGTAAAGATCCAGTTAGTTTGACTATGAAAGCTTTTCACTTCCATCAGTAAACATATACTTGTAATATCATTCCCCTGAATTCTTACTACCATATAGAATAAACCAAGCCCTTTCTTATAAGTAGATTTAAGTCCTCCGTTTTGAGAATTACTAAGGACGCTGTCTATCATCGTCTGTCATCAACACAAATCTGTACATTTCATGTTTTATACTACAGAAAATGAAAATAGCATGTTCTCTTCTTCCAGCTTAAAAAATCCATATCATCAAAGCTGTTCTTTTGTATTTTCAATAAGTTTTCTTATGCAAATATATCATAAGATGCTTCTGCACAGATAGTGAACAATCTCCAGTTGCTTTTAAGTGCTTCATTCATGAATGAAGCTATTCCCATTCTTTCTGTTAAGAAGTAGGTATGTGAGCATATCTAAGAACAGGTGGATTTCAAATGTGTAGTTCTAGAAATAAACTATTAAATTAGCTACACATTTTCTAGGCTGACTTCTTTCAGTGGTAGCCAACTCAAGTATTAGAAAACTAGGAAGTTTAAAAAGAATGATATGTGCACAGGACATAATTCACACATACATAATTCTTTCATGCCATTTGGCACTTCCTACATAACTTGTATGAATTATCTTTAACATATTTAACCTAACTTTTTTCTGTTCTTGAAGGCACTTTAAGATAAGTTTTGAGCTAGCATCATTTAAAAATAAAACAAAAGCAATGATGATGAAATGCCAGTGTACCACCTTAACATTTTTAAGTATGAAATTTCGTTCCTAGGTTCCACAGTAAACTTGACTTTTTCACGTCATATTTCAGAAACTATGTAAATATTCTCTACAAATAAATTCAGTGACCACTGCTTAACAGTCAGAAGCAGTAACTGTCAATACGAAATAATAATTTACTTTCATGTACATCAAATGTGTTAGGGGCTTTTTTTATTTAAATAAGATGAGGACTTTCTATGGGATTTATCATCACCATCCCGTAGCGTATACATTAACAGAATTTTCCATTTCAAAGGAGCAGATGTGTGCACCTTGCTTCAGTGAAATCCAAAGGACTGGCAAGAGGCTTCCACCATCTTACTAAGTGACCTTTGTATATGACTGGACACCAGTAAAAAAATAAGTATTTTTCAAGGATTGTGCTGGTCAACTTATTTTTCGTCCTTTCACACATCTCTCTCTCTCTATATATATAAATAAATATATAAATATGTACACATGTGCATGTATATTAAAAAAAGTATTCAAAAAATACTGTTCAGCTTTAGAACGAAGGAGAAACACAAATATGCATTCTGTGGAACTCTGGCATTTCCTATAGCTTATGAGGGCTTGAACCTATGGTCAAATCATTTATTTGCATTTATAGAAAAGGATACAGTAGCTGACAAGTATATGGGTCACTTAAGCCTTCAGACTACTAAAGATTACTTCAGGACAAAGTCAAGGTAATGATTGTTAAAGTCTTGGCACTGATATAGGGTCTTAATTAAACTGGTAAAGGGTCAAGTCACAAAAGCATATTGTCAGACAGGTGGGACTGGTAACATTTCTGTAAAAATCTGAAGTTGTTTCCCCACTCCCAGATCAAATCCATAAAGCACTGGAAACAGTCCTTACTAATTTATTTCAGTTACAGAATACTGATATATTGCTTTATAAGATTTCAGATGGATAATCACCTTTCTATTGTGGGTATGAGGGAAGGTGGAGGACCGCCAGGAGGTGGTGGAAAGCCTGTAAGAACAAATTGGGTGAGGAGGAAAAAAGGAGAGAAAAACACCAGCATAACCACATAAAAGAATTAGGCTAAGCATACAATGACAAACAAATTCCAGATAGTACTTTGCAAGAATCGTTTCTCACTATGTAAATGGGTTTTATTTTTCTAAGACTGAGAACTGTTTTTGATCTTAACAAAGGCAGATTATTAAAAACATCCTTTCAGAGCTTCAAATAAAATAATCATTCTTAAAAATACAATAATTCAGAAGCATAGGAAAATTCTCAAGTATCTACAGTACTTAATACATAATCACAATCATTTTCTGCATAGCTGAAAAATAAAGAATGGAAGGAAAAGAAAGCACACATCTAAGAAACTGGCTGCTTAGCTCCTCTGGTCAACAGCATTTTCATACATTTTTGACACCAGGCAGAAAAAGAAATAACTGAGCCTACTTCTATACATACCATTTTTTATTTATAAACTTTTATCTACATAACTAAAAGAGAGTTGACAAACTACACATCAGTTAAGTTTTCATTTCTTAACCAAATGTGGAAAAAAATTCTAAGCAGGTTTACCTGGTGGTGGCACTGTTATTGGTATACCTAAAAAGACAACAAATAATATATCAGTTATAGTAATAGTTTATGCTTACTATCTGTGGATTTAAAATCAGATTGAGCTATCACAACATACATGATCAAGAAGAATGGTAACTTTCTGTGTCCTCAGATCAAGATTTCATATTAATACCAATTGTTAAGATTTTACACAAGCCTTGTGAAATCTAGCTTTTTATTTAAATTCCTATTCTTCAGGATCTTATTTAATTAGGGATAAATATAATGGAGACTGATTCTGGGTCTCAAGATTAGATAATAATTTATCCATAACCCTAAAATATTTAGTATCCAGAAGGAAAGTAACATCCCACAGAATATATTTGCATTACTTTATATTCTGTGACTGGATGAAAGGAAATGCCATTGGCTTCTGACCTTTAACAGCTTAGTATAGGAAACCATAGGTTCACATGGACAAAATATTCTAATAGTGAGCACTACAGGATTCTCAGTCAATGCTACACCACATGCAATTAATCATTCAGTTGCTACTTGGGAGGAAAAAAACATTTGTTTGGTACTCTATTTTCTTGTAAATATTTGAGAAAGGAGCATCCTTTAATAAAAATAACTAATAATAAAATAATCAAAAACTGTTGTAGCTTTTCTGGTTTTCAGACATAGCTTAGCTGTTATGAATTTAACTAAAGGCTGAGAAATTGTTCCCAACTAAATTAGCTGACCTAACAAAATATATTGCTTCAACCTATAAACCTATCTTATTTTATTATAAAAAGAATGATTACAAAGTAAAAATCATTCATACAATTTAAAGGACATTATCTTCTCATACTTTGCAAAGAACTGGCTTTATCTCAATTGAACACACAAAATACTGTTACATGAAAATAATCAGCTGGGCTAAAACAGCATTATCAGAAAACAGACTGCTTTACCAGGCATTAAGCTGTTTCAGTTATACGCAACTTTTTTTCCACTACAAAGTAAGTACTTTCAATCTGACAACTCACTGCAAGATTTTTGGAGGGAGAGAACAGAAAACTTTGCCAAATGCTTTCATCAGTTGTGCCATAACTGCATAAATATCCAGACAGACCAGCAGCCAGACCCACTTAAATTAACACCAATCTCATTCAAGTTCCAGATTTCATCACTCAGAGAATATTCTGGGTGTACTGGCCACTGCATGATTAATTTTGTTTACATCATTAGTTCAACATTAGAACTAAAAGACTATTGTATGGCAGCAACATGTAACTACATCTACACATTGTAATGTCTAGAAATGCCAACTGCTCCCAAATTGCCTTGGCAGAAGGCAAGGATGAAGGAATATGCAAGCTGAGGGATGGGAACCAATATCGAAGTTAGCTAACTGCTGGTGATTTCACTGACATGAATTCTTGCTCCCATTAATCCTGTAAGGTTAAACAAATTGTGAAACAAAATTGAAGTTGCTGTCTAATCCCAAATATTTAAAATCTTATCTCTCAGCCGAAATGTAAATCAGGAGACAGCGAATCACAAAAGCCAAATTCCTAAGCTGTATGAGCCATTTTCTCTTCACCAACGCACAAGCTTTCCAGTAGGCACTACCATTGTTCAGATCACTGGAAGTCACACCATAAAAAGTTTGACAGTGTAATGTTTAAAGGACCAAACACTCCTAATGAACATTTTTGAAAGAAAAGGAAGACTGGCAACTCAAATGGTTGCACAGCTGAGGTATTTTCTATTCATCTTTTTTGGTCAATTGTTCATCTTAATAGATTCTTCATGAGCCTACAACATAGGGGGGCGAGGGGAAACAAACAACAAAACGACTCTTAACAACAGTGTTAAGAACATAAGCTAGAAAAAATATCAGAAGTTCTCTCAAATTGGTTAATTTCTTAGCCTATGCTTAAAAAAATTTCAGTTGCTGCACTGAACCCAGTATATTGTTAGCACTGAACATGACTCTGAGCTACGTACGTAACTGCCTGGAAAGCCATCAGCAAATATTTTTTATAAAAATGAAGTAGTTCTGATTAAAAAATTAATGTATTCAGAATTTCATCCTGTGCAGGAATACAAATAAAAATTTCATTACAAGATTAAAAGCCAAATGAAAAATTTCACTTGAGAGCCATTCAAACAAAATCAAGACTGACTGAATAGAACTAATATCTAGAGATCAAATGTCCAAATAATTTTAATGAGTTGGTTAATATAGGGCATTATGCTAAAAAAAAAAAAAACACATGGACGTTTTTCCTCAAAAACTTTTCAGAACATTTAAAGTCGTGACTAATGATTAAACCATTTTAAGACAGAAGGTAATTTACTTAATGTTAAAAAAAAATTCTTCTGCATTCCAAATTAGCAAGTATCACTAAAAAGATCTGAAAGTTTTTTTCCTTCACTTTCTTCACTAACACACAAATGTGACAAACAAACAAAAAAAATCATAAACTTCAGTTAATGGGAAATTAAGACTCTCTTAACTCTTCAGTCCTTTGCCTTCTACTAACGCAGTGCATGAAAAAAATACTTGAAGTGTCATCAGAAGACTTCCGAGAAAGAAAAAGGCTCTGAAATATTGAGTCATTTCTTGCATTGTATAGACTAAACTTGAGAACCAGTGCAAGAAGGTGACATAGCGTAGATCATGTCACATCTCTAGAACATGCTGTACTGCCACAAAGCTATACCAGGCCTAAACCTAAATATTCACACTTTTGAACTGTCAAACACAATCCAAATGGCACTAGTGCAGCCTTTCACCTAATGTGCTGAAAATTGCTTTCAGGACACTGTATACCATCCTACTAACTCAAAGCTGGTAAATATTTACAGAAAACCAAAGAGGTTTTACGATAGGAAAGCAAGGCCACACGTGCTCCACTTGTGGAGTAAGGAATCAAACGTGATAATGCTGCCACAGTTTAACAACATACTGCAAATTAGCTGAACTGTGTAATAGCCCACAGCAATGCAACATAACTCAACTCGGTGCAAAAAATGCTTCTGCCACAGGCTAGACTAAGTCAAATCCTCTTACATTTATCACAAGATAAAAAGTATAAACTGCTGAAGCTGAGCAGATGTACAGTTACTTACTATAAGTATACTGACAGAAGTGCAGGCAGTCAAACTTCCCAAAGTTATGCAACAGAAGTTCAATACTTGAGAGTAACTTATTTTTTTAATATCAAAATGTGTCACAGTTTAACTACACTTTTAAACAAAAAGACATAAAACAACTTCTAAAACCTGTTAAACAGAAGCATACATGTTTTTCTTTAGATTTAAATTACTCCAACATAGCAATAAACCAAGCAAACAAAAAACAACAGTTTTTGCCACAGTCAGTAATCTTCTAGGAGTATCTGAGAATTTTCTGCATTTGACCCTTTGAATTGTTCCAGGGCTCGTTCCTCAAAGGAGAGTTGAATCACAAGAGTGAATGAATTCAGAACCAGAGATCTGACTTCAAAGCAAGGTCCTTTTTCAAAGGGGCTCTTGGAGGATGTTTTATATTTGGAATACTTAAATTTTCTGGCACGTAGTCCCAGTTTAATATTGGGTAAGAGTAGTTTTTTTTCCTCCTCCTCCACTGAACCTAGAAGGCATGGCAGATTCTATTTTAGGAACAGCTTTGAAGATAAAGAACTGGCAAGAGCACAATTAAAATAGGCCTGAAGAAACCAAATCCACAGCTCTTAATCGTTATTTTCAAATCTACTTGAAGCACGGAAGGATGTTGAAGGAGACCTTCTGAACAAGTGTATGTCATAAACCTGTCTGTAAACCACAAGACTAAAGCCAAACCTGCTTGCTCAATCTGTAACATGTGGATTTCTCTCACCTTTAAAAGCTCAGCAGGTGAGGAGTCTCACAAGAACAGTCCAGCTCACCTATATGACGTACCTGCACCAAGTGCCTTTGGGGTGTCAGGAGGGTTCCTCTCATGCTACTATCCAACTTAGGTCACCTTTTGTATATCATAACTAAAATTAAAATAATTACTTTCTAAAAACTTGCAATGCACTACCTATATTATTTTAGCAGAAAGGTTTTGAAGCAGCTTAAACCCACAGTTAACATTAGCACCATGTTCCTCTCATTTCTGTCCCACATGCAACAAGGAAACATCACAAAATTGCCAGAGCAGTAGCACATTCTTTCTTCAGTCATCCTACTTTTTATATTTATGCACAAAATCTTGGAAAAGGGCACAGAATTATTCCATCTTTAAATCACTCCTCTTTGGTTTTCTAGGTTGCATGCACCATTTTGTGTATGACAATCACTGATGAAAGCCAGAGCTTGGCAGGCAGCAGGAGCCTAATACTTTTAAGATCAGCAGCAGCAATTGGAGAAAGCAACCACTTCTGAGAGGATTTAAACCCTGTAAAGCCTCACACAAAGTTGTTGCACAAAAATAATAATGTTACTTCCTTGCTTATACGTAGGAGTTAACAAGGAAACTTTTAAAAGATTCTCTGTGTGAACAGAAGAGCAAACAAACTGCTTAACATGATTTCAGAACAAGTCAAGCAAAAGAATGCAAGGAACAAAAGAAGAAAATAAGGAAAGAGGCTTCACTTTACATCAGTCTCTTCTACAACAAATTGTCATTTTCTTACTCAACTACTCCCCAAAGTTTCTCCATCTATTTTCATTTCTCACTGACCACTCTTCTTAGTTGCTTGTTAAGTTCTTTTGAATTTCATTCCTTAAAATGACACCATTCAGGCAACTGCAATATTTGTGCAAATGCCCATGACATTCCCCGCCCTAAAGTTTCATGATACTATCAAGTTTCTGTTAACATTCAGTAAATATCAAACCAGATTTAACAATAGGAGAGCTCCCAAAGCACTTGGATTCCTCTACGATTCACAGACATAGGACACTGGATAAAAACAGGAGGTACTAATAAGAGCTCTGACTGAAAGAAAGGACACGGCACAAATGCAGTTCTCATCACACTTTTGGTAATTCACACATACTGGGAGGGGAAACCAGAATTAAAGTTTCTGTTGCTGCTTTGACCCTAGACAACAGAGAATCCAACTTCTGACACATATTCATGGTGCACCAGACTTCTAGTTCAAAATTTTGTAGAACAATTTGTTAACATGAACCCCTTTATAGCACTAACAGTAGTTGAATTACAGAAAACAACTTCTCACTTCAAACATTTTCAAGGACACAAGATTCAACATTCAGTCTTTAGGTAATTATTTACTCACTACTTGGGATTACACTTACTGAGAAAGCAAAGACAAAAGTTTCCGTTTCTGCTTTGCAGATATATTCAAGAAAAGAGTAGAAAACCAAATTCTAAAATTCTGCACAAACAGTGCACTGTCTTTAATTCATTATCATCATGAATTTTATGACAATGCATCTCTCATTCTTCACATCCTATGTAATGCAGGATATTTACCTGGTGGGGGAATCAGAGGTGGAGCAGTACTGACATTTGGAGGGGGTGGGAGGAAAGGAGGTGGAGGAAGGTGGGTAGGTGGAGCTCCTGGAGGGAAAAATGGAGGTGGCTTGGTAAAATTGTCTACTTCAGGATTAGATCGTTCTGAAAGAACCTGTAAAATATCAAACTATAGTTACAATTGCTATGTCAAAAGAGTAAAAGATAGGTTTCCTCTCTTTCCAGTTACTACAACAAGAAAGTATTACTTATGCACCTAAAGAGCCATATTCAGATGATTTAGGTTCAATCTGCATCCCTACGTTCGGTGTCAGATACTTGCCAAGTAACTCTGAGGGTCTACAAACAGCTAACAGAGAAAAATAAACATAAGATTTGAGAAGGAAAATAAGCCATCTGAATATGGCCCCAAACACTATTTTAAATTTATATATAAAGGAAAATATTTTAAAAATCAATATGAAAAGAATGAAAAACCCAAGCATTTATATTACTTAAACACTGTGAGATCAGCTGAAAGACACATGGCAGTGTTTTCAATATAAACACTATGATCCGCTACTTTTTTTGTTGTTTAACCTCAACTTAAATTGATATGGAAGTGCACCAAGGGCGCCAAGCAACCTTGATTGTTCTCCACAGGTAAGTCAGGAGAGAAAAGCTGTATTCAATCTTAACGCAATTAGTTGTTTCCTTAAGATAATCCAAGCCCATGAAGACTAAAATCAGAAAGGCTAATCTTATAATTTATAATAAAATAATAGAATACAATTTTTTAAAAGTACAATAACTATTTTTCTCCTTCGCAGCTTATTTTTAAAAGACTGCATTCCTCAAAATGCATAAGAAGAGGCTTTCATTTTCAGTATTAGTGTCTGGCAGGAATAGGGCAGAAACACACAGTCAGTTTAAATATTTATCTTAGTTACTTGGTAAACAAAATGCTATCCCATGCTGATCTAGCAGAGCCAATGCGGTCTCCTCCATTTAAGTCTGTAGTATTGTTCATTTCCTTTCAGTAAGAAGTACACCAAAATATTTACCTCTTGAAATACATCAAATATTTCATCCAAATGTAACTGAGCCAACTGTCACAACTTTCTTCCTGAACTTAGAGCTATTTCTGTTCTACTCTTTCTTACACACTGAAAAAGTTTTAATCAGAAGCTGTAGGGATTTTAAATGTCTTTTAGTCAAAGATAGTGTGCAAATACTCAGTAGAAAACCTGTATGTTGCTGTTCTCATTAGCACGCCGTCGTCCTTCCACCCTGCTGATAGTGATGGTCTGTCCAATCACATCTATTGCGCCAGATAATCGCCTGCAAGACAGGACAAACCAGAATCAACAAGCAGAGTTAGAAAAAGGGGTGAAAACAAAGATAAATAGGAGTGAGAAGTCTTATGGAATTCTCTCATTCTAAAGGTAGAAGTTCCTTCTCCTGTATAAAACATAAAAGACAGTTTCTGAAGAACACTAAATGTGATAAGATAGCGTGTAGAACTAAACAATGCAGCAATGAAGAATCCTGTAGGGTGAACACTGACTCTCCACATTCTCCTTCCATCCCCTACAAGCTAATAAATGTACACCCATGTCATCAATAAAAGGAAAGAAAAAAAAAAAGGAACAATAGCAAAAAACACGCATTGGATACAAACATTAAAATTAAAAGCAAAATTAATGTCTTAAAATCTTCAATAAATCAACCACGTGGGAATATACTGACAGTAAAGGACTCCAGGTGCCAGATCAGAAAAATAGTATGACAAAAATCTGAATGTCATCCACTAAAACTAAAACCTGGTGTCTGTGACAATGGGGAACCACTGTTTTGAAGACAGGAAGAATCTAAAGTCTAGTGAACTTTCCAGTTTGCAGCCCAAACAAATGAAACCCAGAAACCTAGCTTTATAGAGAATTTATAACTCTATCATTCTCATGCATATTGGACAAAACCCACCTGTTCTGCAGCCCACGGTTAATTTCTAAAAGAGGTTAAAAGCAGGATTCACTTAGGTCAACTTCACTAGAAAACGAGGTACAAAATTACATTGCTAATGGATGAGAGAAACAAAGGTACATCTGTGTCACACCTATAAGGTAAAGTAGAGAAAACTGACAATATCTGCCAATAGCATGATACATAACAAAGTAAAAGAATGACTGTGAAAAAAACCTTGCAGGACATTTCAGAAAAGAAATGCATAGATTTCAACAGAAATCCAAACACTTCCTGTGTTAGAAGACAAGCTCCCGTCCGTTTTGTCTCCAGCGGACCACCAATCGCCTTAATACAGAGAGCAGGGAGAGCAGCTGAAGCCGGGATTACAGGCTCCAGGTGCTGCTGCACTGACAGCTCTGACCCCAGCCGCTCAAATACCTAGATTCCAATGCAGCTGAAAAAGACACAGCAGACACTAGAGCATGAAGGATCAATTAGATCTCCCAGAGATAATCTAAAGCTCCTTGGCAGATTGCATATTGAGGATGATCCAAATGCCTTCTTTCTGAGCTTTTCAATATCTGGCTTTAGAGATTCCTCTTGGATTTTAAAGCATGCTTACTAAGAACAACAGTTTGGAGGTAAAAAAACCAGTCTAATGGTACAAGAGTCTACAAGTGCATCTGCAAACTAAAACAGTATATACTGTACAGTAGCCTCTTTAAGGATAACATAAGCTTAAAAAATTCTCTTATCTTCTAACTTCTTCATCCTAGAAGTCAGATTGTTTCAGTCTAAATCCTGAAATAGTCAACACCCGCTTTCCTAATCCTTGCCAGTGGTTTTGTATGGTATCCCAGCACTGCTGCACTTAGGGATTATTATTGTTATTTTGCTTTCATTAACTAAATTGGAAACATAACTATTATAAATCAATTGCTAAACCAACTCTTTCATTTAAGGAAAAAAAAAAGGGCAAGTGAATTTTTGTAAAACAACAAAACTTTGTCTCAGTTTTCACTGACAGCTCATTTGGTTTCAGAGTTCTAAGACACTGGTTCTCTTCTATTGCTGGTATCTTTTCCTACTTATCTAAAACCATACCCTAGAAAACTAATTTTCCTTAGATTTAGTCCTTGTGTGTGATGGATGACTCTCTTCCAGGGGGGCAAGAAACCCCTTCTCATCTGGCTCCTTGCTTGGCTCACTCTACTGTTTTACAGGGCTTTCACCTGGGAGTGATGAACTTAAAATTAAGACTTTTTCTGTCTTGCACTGTTTGCACACTGCCAGCAGCTCTTGGAATCAAGGCACTGGCAGTGGACGCCAATGCAAGAGTACTCGTCGTTAAAGTAATACATGCATCACCCACACTACAATAATACAAATTTTGGCTAGGGGAGCAGCCCAAATATAACACTGCATTATCAAAGGAAGCAGCTCTAGATTACCAGTTGGTTCCTCAAGACATCTAATTTTGGTAATGATAGATGAGTTCAGGAATTAGCCATCACATCTCAAATTTTACAGACTCTCCATTTCCAAGACTGTAATAACCATCTCATTAAGTACTCCACTAAAAGAGCTTGAAATTGAGCACAAGACAGTGTGTGTTCAGTTGCAAGTGCAGCAGCATGTGACACTACTGTCGAAAATGTAATCTTCACAAAGGCAAGAGGGGCATCTAAAATGCCCAGAATTTAACAGTTCAGCAGATTTGTAAAAGGGGCAAATCTGAAGTGAGGATCTTGATTAAGTCATAGCAAGTTGGCACATGGGGGAATTTCAAAGACTCCCCAGCCACTGTCTAGCTTAGTGATAAGATGTTAAGGAAGCACTACTAGGTTTCTGTTGCTGTGCTGTATGCAAAGAACAGAGAGGGCCTGGGTTTGTCCCTTACACAGCCAGGGAACCTGGGATACAGATGCCTTCCCAATGGACACATCACCCGAACATAAAAAGGCAATCCAAGCGTGTGGGATGCACATGAACCCAGAGCAGAGTTCATACAAAGTGTAGCTTGAAAGGAACATTCCAGCAACTCAGTGAGTGATTTAACTCTAATTAGAGAATGGTTATTTACGAGCTATTTGCACTATGAACACCACTCTCCATGGAGGTTTAATTCAGAAAGATATCTCTATCTCCTTTGGAAAGCTGAGTTTATTTAGGCTCTACAGAGCAAAAAGAAAGTGGGATAAAAAAAGAACAAAAATGAAGAAAAAAACCCAAACAACCCCAATTCCTTTCCAAATTCATAGCTTCAGAAGTCACTTCTCCCCACCAGAAGTAATATAAATAACTAATAACTTTTTGGACACATGCACCTTTTTCAGAAATCAGAAACAGCGTAACTACTGGATGCCACATTTATTCACTAGACTTATAGTCTAGTCTAAGAATTATAGAATTATAATATACTTTAAAAACCGTGTTTAGCAAGTTCTTGTGTTCCTTCCTGTCTTGCTTATTTGTTCTATGCTTTATTTTCCCTCCTCTTGAGGACAGTCTCAACTTTGAACTCACCACTGATTGATGTAATTAAGAAGCAAACAAATCTAATACAGAAATAACTTACATACAAACCAGACATTTCTTAAAAAATAATGCTGACATTTTCATCATTTAGTCTCGCAAGGCTATTTCATGAAATAAGAGGAAACCTGGATTTTTTTGTAGTAGTGACACATCACAAATCCATTTACACAAAGGCCCAAGCACAGAAAAAAAAAAAAAAAAAAAAAGAAGCATATATAATCCATATAGTTAAGATTTACTCATTGAGCTACTCTCAGACTTTTGAGCATACAATTTTCTTTCAGAATCTCTTCTGACCACTTGGAAAGACCTTTTTCTTTACATAGGAATTTAAGACAATGTATCCAAAGGAACAGATACTAAATATCAGAGGAGGTTGGCCTTGACATTGTAACAACTTACATTATTCACACTAAATGTATATAAATCAACCTGTGTTAAACACTGGAAAAGAGGATTGATACAACTGGCAATGTATCATTTTGATTCTTCTTTATCTATGCAACAGACCAACTTCACTTACTGATTTCTCATTCTTAAAGATATATGGGGTTCCCAGCCTTTCCTAGGTAAACTTAGCTCTGGGAGAAAACAGATATGTCTCAAGTTCCTCAGGAAACCTCTGACTAGCAACTAATATATTAACTTTAAACCTTTAAAAAACGGAAAGGTGGTCACTTAAACTTGGGATTGCTAACTTCAGACAGGAAAAAAATAACATAAAAATATAGTATAAAGCTTTTATTTATAAAGTCTTCACCATGCACACACATGACCCTACACCATGCACACGTATGACCTTACTGTATTAAAGTTGCTCACACCAAATGCATATTTCAGAGAATCACAGAATTTAAACACTGCATTTTTTTCTACAGCTTTAAGCTTAACCATATTTTAACACTCTGGTCATTAACTACTTTCTGAAGTATTTTAGAGATTCTTTGACCACCGGATAGATGCACAAAAAATTGAAATCCTGTACCAAGACCCATAGTAGATACAGATTTGAAATCCTTACCCTATGAACAGTACATTAAATTTTGAGAACTCTATTACAAGCTCATAATAAATCAGAAGCAATTCAGGAAAGTAAAAAAATATTAAAAATAAAAAAAAATTTACAGGGTTGGTACAAAAGTTGGAAGACTTAATACTTCTTACACAAATGACACCAGAAAAATAAGAAGTAATATCTCCTAAAACCAAAGCAGTAAAACTTAATACCTCAGAGAGAAAAATTTAGGTTGCCATGATGAGTATTCTAGGAGTGAAAGAAAAATGCGGACAAGAGTATCAAGCAGGATTTTCTTTTTCACCCAACAGAAATACATTTGGGTGTTGAACTGAGTCTTAAAGGATGGAATATTAGAATAGAGTGGCTCTGAATTAGTCAAGGTACTTATGGATGCAGTGCTAAAGACAAGTCATAGATGCTAATCTTTAACTGTTGGTGATGAAAGTGTACAACCTGCTCTACCTCTCTTACCAACATTTATAACAGAAGCTCTTACTGTGCGTGCACAGAACCACAATTCCTAAACAGGACCACTTGATAACTAAAGCAAAGCAGAAGCATGGATTCATCCTAAGCCAAGTGCCAGATATTAGAGAGCAGTAGCTTAGATAGAAAGGACAGAATTTATAAAGCCTGGGGCTGAGAGAAGGAGGGGAAGTAACCACAGCAAGGATAAAAATTCTCCCATTTCAAACAAAGTATAGCAAAATATTAAAATATGGAGAAACTGAAGCTACCTTTCAGGAAGGCAACCAGGCTCCAGGAATTCTTCCAGTTGTTGAAATCAGAGCTGTCCAATTCTGACTTGTTTAGCAACTGAAAAGGTGTGCTAGCTAACACCCATAAAGACACTAGCTAAAAACATTTTGCTGTCCAGTCTAATTCTCCACAAGAAACTGTCATACATCACATCTGGATTTTTACAGCTGCCGTGTAATTTGGTCCTGCAGTTTTTTTCCTCCCCTTTCCTTCTGCCTTCTTTTCCCCCAAACAGCCAAGGAAGTAGCACAGCATTCACATGTAGTGGTGAGTGAAGGCTAAAACTGACTAGGATCACTCTTCCTCTCATTTCTACCCATTACAGAAATGTATTTTCCTTTTTTCCTACAAAAATCATGAACTTCAAATACACAGAGGTAACAGTATAAAAAGTTTTTTGGTCTTGAGCTACAACTAACTGACCTGTTTGCTGGAATTCCTGTTTTGAATAAGGCAGGAGGAGATGTGAAATCAGCTTTGGTCGACTGCACTGCCAACTCTTTTTCCAAATTTCCAGTTCTGCCCTGCTGTACCTTCAAAATAATGTTTCATCGTTAGTTTAACCTCAGAAATGTAGTAGCACAAACACTCAACACAGCACATAGCCAACACAAAAAGAAAGTCAGTCCCACCTGAATCAGATTTTTTGAAAACTGTCACCTTTGCACACCTAGTAAAATTCTGTATTTCATAAGGATATATTACTTAAGTACTGTATTTAATACCCATAAGAAGCAGAGAACAAATTATTACAGAAGATGAGACAGTTTTAATATTTACTTTCCAAGCATTTGATTTGGACATGAACAGATTAGACCGATTTTCCTGTAGAATTTTCTGCATGAACAAAATAAATCTTAATTTTTAAAAGAAGCAAACATTAAAAAATAAAAACCTTCATAATCTTAATGACAGAGATATCTAACAAGTCTGCTACCCAACAACAAACTAAAAGACAAGATTAAGTCGTGGACTCTCTGTCTGCCTTACTGATCACGAGATCTTGTAACCACTTAATTTCCAAGTCATACCCGGAAGTCACCTCATACCTTGCATTATGCAAACTTTAAAAGATTTTCATTAGTTCAGACTGAATACTTCAAAAACATACTGCTGTTTCTGAAGTACTGCAAAATTACAGAGACACATTATTAAAGTTATGCAAGACCTTTGGTGCAGGTATTGTTTGACGACTTATACACGAAAGAAAAACCTGCATTGGTTAGCATTAAAGACAAACCTGTACTGATCCAGGTTTTAAAGACACTCCCACTGTACCAACCACACTGCTACATCACTCTGCACAATTAGTTCACTCATGGTATAACATCACACAGGCTGTGATCTCACAGCTTCTCTGTAGGCAAGTGAACTCCTAAGCTTTTGCAGAATCTCACTTCTAAACACAGGCACCTCTTTCCCAAACCCAGAAAAATGCACATAAATAGTTAAGATTCATTAAAAATTGAACTAAACTCTAATATCCAGAAATATGTATATATTAAAAAAAAAAAAACTGAGCAGATTTTGTGTTAAGTATTTATCTGAAAAATCTGTGAGTGGAAGCTTTGGTTGGTAATACTTATCCTCCTTCCATCAGGACAATAGCTGAGAGAATTTTCAGAGTGTAGTCAGCTGCACATTGTGACTCCCACTGCCCACCATTTCCACTGTTCCATGACACTGTTATAATGATAATTGAGGAAGGCAAAAAGCCCCAGGGAGCTTCTGATGTTTTCTTGCTAAGATAAAATCAAAATGACTGGATACCCTCAATTAGTATGAGGGGAAACAAAAATACCTGTCTGCAACTGACACTTCTTTCACAGGAATACACAGAAGAAAGCAACAAACAGTTGCAAGTCAGTTTAATTACAGTTCATGAATAAAAATTACTCCATATTGAAAATCAACACAATAAATAACCTTTGGATTTCAATTTCAACTTTAGTATCAAACAGAAGAGTAAGTGAGAAAACAAGAAGTTGAAAAAAAAAAAAAGCATTCAATCCTTAAGATAAATTCTGTTACACATATTTTTCTGCTCTCTGAAAATCAGCATTGCCAAATAGAATATCATATATAACTCAATTTATTACCATCTAATCCCAGAAGGACAAAAGAAAAATATAGAAGATGGATCTTCACATCTCAGAGTTGCCAAGGATAAGCATTAAAAAAACACAGTAAGAGCTACAAGGCCAGAGAAAAAATAAACATGTCATCATCTACAAAAGCTTCCCCAGCACATCTGCACAAATTCTTTAATCTGCAGAAACAAATGCACTACAACTAAAAATAAACTACCACATAAGGAAAAATTAGTTACACTGGGAAATTTGTTAGTTCACCAGGCCACTAACTCACATGCTTGTGGAAGGGTGATGAAGAAAGCACCACTTTTAAATCAATATTTTGTGACATACGCAGAAAGTCACTGATCTAAGATGAGAGTTTGAAGTCATTTTTGATGTCCCATTTCAGTTGTTCTTCTACCAGTCTGTGGTGGCATGGGAAGCAATACTCAAGAAAAGTGAGAGCAACCAACAAAAGTTTACTAAAAATTCACCTTAAAAAGATGGTATCTGCCATCGAGAATCTCTGCACTTGGTCTTACTTCCATAGCATTGTCTTCAGCCTAAGTTAAATAACACATTGCCCATTAAGATACCACACAACTCTGAAGTGATGGGCCACAATCTGAATCAAGGTACAGAGGCAGTCTAGCTGTATCTACTCTGTCACGCTACCCACACAAGCTGCCAGAGAAGCAACGGGAATAGTCTAGGCTCGGGATGGGGAGCGAGGTGCAAAATCTAACAAATGCACTGAACTGGGCAGACTCAGCTTATGACAAACACGTAGCTTTACAGGGAAAAAAGCATGTAGAATACCACAAAAGTTGTACTAATTACCGTAATTTTATTTGTGGTTGAGGTAACTGGTAAAATTTCAAGACCCATTCGTATTCTCTTTTGTTTTTCACAGTAAGCTTTCCAGGTATCTTCATTGAACCCATAGTTGAAATAATCAGAGAGATCAGCCCCTTTAAGTAAAAAGGCACAGGTTTTTAGGACATTGCAAAGTTGATCTTTTCTTCACTGAACATGCATACATCTTTGTTTATAACATCAAAATGGATTGGGCATTTATCTAAAAACATACTACTGAAATGTACACTACATCTTACATCAGTAAACAGAGTATTCATGGCTAAGACTATAAAAAAATTAAAATTTCATCCGAGTAACTTTCCTAGTATCCTGTCTCAGGGATTAAGAACAGATACCAACAGCATATCATAGGATACTACATTCCCTGTACCTTTACAATAGGATAAATGTGAGATCTACAGGTTTGCTGTACATGCAGTGAAGAACCACCCCCCTCTGCTGGTTCTGTATTTGACCCGTCATTTCCACCCCTTGTTTCATTTGATGTCCCAGAGTATTTTTATGGTAAGAGAGAACAGACATAACTCAAATGCACAGAATATATTTTAGATAGGTAACAGCTCAAACACCAGAATATTATCAAAGGATTCTTTTTTCCACTTTGTAGTGACTATTTAGATGACCAAAGCAACATACCAACACTAGAAAAAACTATACACAGTAGCGAGATGTACTGCCACTAAAAAGAAGCCAACCCATGCTGCTATTAGGCAAGTCTGGCCAAATAAGTTGAGCTAACCAGACAATACACACAGGAGACTTATGGAAAGTCCATGTGGTACCAGCTTCTTCTTCAAAGCTTACAGATGTCTACACGGGAACACAAAGAACCACAAGCAGCTACATTTCACCAGTCTCCATGCTCCAACCTGCTACAACTGTTTTCCATTCTGCTTTATCTTCTGTCCCATGAGACACACCAATGGCAGCAACCTCCACAGAAATACAGATTTACAAGGAGAGTTCAGGACATAACATGTACTTAAAAAAACCCCATGTAACAGGCATGTCCTACACTCTCTTTCTGCTGACACGTGTGAGATGTATACTAAGAAACACGGTACACCCACACGCCCTGTGGTACAGCACAAAAGCAACAAGTAACTCAGCTGCTTTTTCCAAGTCATATTGTACCGTATCTTCTAGTTATAGTGCAGATAACATCTCTGTGCAGTAAACAAGAATTATTATTAAAATAGCCTACTGAATACCTAAGTATCAGTTAATGTAAACCAGAGCATTACCTGGCTTTCTCCAAGGTTTATCTTCAAAAGAATCTAAATCTACTTCCAGAAGTGGCACACCATTAATACTCCCTGGTGCATCTAGATCCACGCCTTTAACTTTGGCACCTGTGAAGAAATTTTTAGGAAGTTAGAGCATTCTATCTTTACCAAATAAGAGTTTTAACAATTGTAACACAAAATATAAATAAAATCTCAGATTTAAATTTATCACAACGTTTTGGACGTGAAATGTATTTTTTTCATCCAAAACAATAAAACATCTTTTTTTTTTGCATTTTTACTAATATTACAGTGTAAGTTTTCTTACCAGGAGATGGGTAAGCTCGCCCTCCTGTCTTAATATTGAGATTCACAGGTGCTGCTCCATAACTTAAAGAAATTAACAAAAAAATTAATTAGACAGAGAAAATGCTTAAAACAGAAGAAAACACAAAACAAGAGTTAGCTAGATCCAGAAACAAACTGGACCCCGGCTCAATCACCATCCTGAACCTCTAGCTTTCCAAGCTGGTAACACTGTAAAAAGTAAAGAGATTAGCCTAGGAGGAAGAGAGTGTACCTTTCTATGCTCAGTAGCAACTTCTCCAACTAATAAACAGTTGTGAAGCAAGTCCCAGTCACTCTTCCTGAGTTGAAAGGATAAAGACCTTGATAGAAACGAGAATGGACAGAACCAGAAGAAGAGAGAAAGCAAAAATGAAGTTCATTTAGGGATACAGATGACACTCTGGAGATTAGAGTAAAACCAAAACTTAAAGAAAAAAAAAAAAAAGGGCTTAGACAGATCCTTTTTCTTTTCATTATTATTCCTTTTAATCTGCACAGAAGTGGAAAAGAGAAGCATTTCTCTACAATGACTGAAAGGCTGTCTGGTTTGATTTACTTCTAGCAACGACCTGTCCTTGTAACCAACAGAAAACCCTGTAATGTTTCACCTTCCAAAACACTTGAGAGCTTTCTTCATAAAAATGCACTCAAAGCTAGATATCGAACTGATTTAATAACCTTAGGAATGACAGTATTGTTCATTTGGAGCATGAAGAGCTAGCTTTCACTACTATTTGCATGCAGTGTAGCTTATCCTTACAGCTAGTATCAACCCATAAACATAATAAGATTAGCATATAATTAGAAGGCAGTCTGTAGTTTACAGTACCGCTACCATGCAGATTTAATTTCCATTCAGGTGCTAGACAGCACAAAACTGCCCCAAAGCATTTAACTTTATGACCTGCCATGCTGCATCTATGCATGACTGTCACAAATATTTTTTTTTAAATAGCAGTTGACTCTTATAGGAAAAATCATATAATCCTATAAAAGGATCTTGCTATACTAAAGTTAAAATGAACTGCAGTGTTGAGCTTGTTTTAGATTACTGCCCTTCCATGAATTCTCTGTCCAATTTACCCAGAAAAAAAAAGGTTCTTCAAAAAACAACCATTTCTACATAAAACTTACTACTCTAATTGGAGTTAGGATCTGCTTTGTTTTCTGTATTCATGGAAAGAGCAGCAGCAAATCCACTGAGAATATAAATCTAGTTTTGCTTAGTCTCACAAAATCTGAGGTCACTGCCTACACCACGAGCATACTGCATGTTATTGAAAGCAGACAAATAATGAGATGCTGTTTTTTTATATTACGTTGATTTGCTCAGTTAACTTAGGATATGAAATATTGAGTTTCAAAATTATATGTTTAGAAAATGAGTAAATAATCTGCATTCTAGAGTTAAGAACACAATAATATACATGAGTCAGGACTATGTACAGATCTGTCACAATCCTATTAAGAAATGACACCCTAGTAAGTCTGGTTTTCATGAGCACAAAAACACTAGGATTGCCAAGACAAACAAGCAAACCACTTTCCTTAGAAAACTTCCATGTAATGAAAAAATAGTGTTTCATAATTTGGGGTAAAATTAACACTGTTCAAAACTTTGCAGTGAAAAACAAGCCCTTTATCAAGAGACAAATTATGGGGCAATAACAGTAGCAAAAAAAGATTTTCTGTGGTACAAATGCCCAAACCATGACCTTGAGAAACTGCCTCCAGAGACTGGGAGCTCCATCCTGAAGTACATGAAAATCTCACTAATAGGAAATGAAACTACAGCCATCTAACTAGAACTGTATCAACTACTAACAGCAACAAGGACAAATGTTTCTAACATTCTCTGTTCTTACCACTCTACCACAAGCAACAAAAAAAGCCACTGTCACAATAACGACCCTAACAATGCCATGTAACATGGCCATTCCATAACAAAAAACAGCTCTCTACTTTACAAACTTAACACAATTGTTTATCAAAATCTGAAAATAAAATTTAACTCATACAACAGCTCTTCCTGACATTTCATTGACTTTATTTCACTTTTTGGTTTTCAAGTCACTGTATCATTAAAAAGATTGTTAAAGAGCTAAAAAAACTAAATTGAGACTAACAATGCATAGAATTTGACACTGACAAGTACTAAAGAATTAATTATTAAATGTAATTCTGAAAGTTGTGCTAGTGAATGTTTGTAAATAACTTACCTATACTGTGGAGCTCCTGTTTTAATATCCCCTATGGTGACTTGAACATCATCTTCATCATCATCACTATCACTATCACTGTCATCCTCAGCCTCTGTCACCTTCTACGGAAGAAAAAGTCATTGCTTAGACAAAAAGCACTTACCTTTCCAGTGGAAAAATAATCAAAAAAAAAAAAAAACCTACTCAGTCTAGAAATCTTCAAAAGAAGAAAATTCTCCTTTTCCTAGACCTCAGAAATTAGTAGCCTTAACAGTAAATTCAGAAGGCTCACCTGCTGAAATGCTACAAGTATATGAAACATCTGGATCAAAATAGGGAACTATTTTTAATACTAAGCTGTTTCTGAAATGTGAGATTTCTCAAATAAGCATGAAATCGTTTCCACCACCTAATATCCTTCTTCCCTCTACCTGGCTCATACACACTGGTTCTACTCTCACCTTGCTACTCAGGAAAGAATGACATGCAAGACTAGCTTCTTGCCATCCTCAATTACATATCCAGAGTAACTCAAATAGACATTTTTCCACTTGTAGATGCACATTGTGCTTTAGAGAAATTTACCAAGTTCCTAACATCAGTGAACTATATAAAGTACTTGAGATTTTTCAGTCAACAGGCTGCAAAACACACAAAAGAGCACACTGCATGCTGTTCTGTCCCATAGCTATCAAGCTTGCTGGTAAATGAAAGAGCCATGCTAGTTCATACCATGTTCATCTTGTCCAGTGCTTTGGTTTGTTTGACGTTTTTAGTTTTGCCCTCCCAAAGACCAGAGAGAAAAAACAGGGCAAACAAATATGATCCTTCTCCCTAATACTCTCACAGCTGCTGATTGGTGAGGCATTGGACCAGGCTGCCCAGGGAGGTGGTGGAGTTACCAGCCCTGGAGGCGTTCGAAACATGTAGATGTGGCACTTCGGGACTTGGTTTAGTGGCCCTGGTACTGCTGGATTGATGGTTGGACTTGAGGTCATAGTAGTGTTGGGTCAACAGACTTGACCTTGGAGGTCTTTTCCAGCCTTAATGATTCTATGATTATCATCAGTTCAGGGCATTTCCTAAGCTAGTTATGCTTTGCCCATTTAGTAACCCCCAATGGATCTTTCTCTCATGTACTTGCCCCAACTTCCCTTGGACTCATATAAACTCCCACGAGCAACATTTTCTTTTGGCAAGCACCATCTACTGCTTGACGATCCAACCTCTTTTATTTGTTTTCACCCTAGCTCCTACAACTTCCATTTAACAGTCTCGGTTCTCATATGGAATGGACTGGCAGGAGTCAATCCTTATCTGCAGTCTCCATACACGATTTTGTTAGCTTCTATCATACCCCGCATCTGCCTGTCTTCCAGGCTGAGGAGTCCTTGCCTGCTCAGCCATCCCGGTATGGACGCTACCCTGATTACTCTTGCTGCATTTTTTCACTTGAAGCCAAGCCTTTAAAACATGAGGGGAACAGAACATCACACAGAATTCAGGGTCCAACCAAACCAGGAGTTTATGGTATGGTGATATCTTCCATTTTGTTCTCCACTCGTTTTCTGCTACATGCCAAGGCTTAACTGCTTCTTAGACTCCAGACAAGCACTTAACTGTAAATTTCATGGATCATTCTGCATATCTCAGTGCGGCCCTCCTAAGTGGCAACGATCAGCTCAGAGACCACCATCTCAGTTTACACCTGTTTTTTCCTCCATGAGCATCACTCTTCTTTTTCTGTACAGAATTTCTATAAGCTTTATTAACCTGTCAGTTGTTCACAGACAGCCCCGGTTCATACTATCCCAAATAACTTTGTAACATCAGAAAACTTGCAAATCCACAACTTGGCCCTTTTCCAAGTAATTTATAAACATGTTAAACAGCACATGTTATACACAATATTCCAGAGAATGCCCATTGGGGGTGACCTTTCTTCATTGTGAAGACTAAACCTTTGCTTCAACCCTCTGTTTTCTAACTTTTACATGTCAATTATTCATGTGGCTCTCATCCTATAGCTGCTTAGTTTTCTTAAAAACCTCTGGTGAGGAACTTCTTCAAAAACTTTCTGGAACACAAGTGAATTTTCAACCTGAGTCACATACTTGTTGAATCCTCCAGCAAGAGGCTGAACATATCAAAGCCAAGCTGATTCTGCCCAGGTAGCCTGCAGTTAGCCAAGTGCAGCTGAGCTCTAGGCCTTAGCTATTGTATAATCTATTAACTTGCCTGGTAAAAATAAGCAGCTGCACAGAAATTTTGATCTTGAAGTGCAGTTCACCCTTGCAATACAACATGAATGGGGGGCAGGGGAAAGTCTACAACAGCACAGATATTCTGTAAATGACAGCTGAAGACAGAAGACAGGCAGTCTTTCAATGCCAAGTTCACCACTCTCACACACCAGGCAACCCACACAGTAGAGAGCCATTACAAATGCATTGAACGGAAGATAAAATTTTGTCTGCAGCTTGTACATTTTCAACCAAAACCAATTTGATTTATAAATTATGATTTCTTAGTTGCCTCCTCACAGAAAGATTCATCTTTTCTTATTCAACCAACCTGAATGCCATCTGTCTTTCTAGGTTGCTGCTGACCCGTCATGTGCACCTTTTACCATGAAGTTCTCAATTTTATGGAAATGTTCGAATGATACCCTAACAATGCTAGGCTTCATATAGATGAAAAATATAAAGAAGCTGGACCATTGAGGATTTTTCAGAAATATTTTAAAATCAGCAAGTACAAAAAAGTAAACCATTGTCTCCTTGTACCTAACATTAAACCTACTGCCTACTTACAGTATTAGCATCAGCACAAAAAGCCTTTGGTGCACTTAAAGAGCTTTTCAGTTTAAACAACAGAAGTATTTTTAAGTTTTAGAAGTTTTTTTTCCACCAACTTTAAGTAAGTTGTAATATCTTTCATAAATATAGTATTAGACTTAGTGGAAAAAAAACAAACAAAAAACCCCCAAACAAACAAAAAACCCAAACAACTTTCGTGAGAGGCCAGTCCTTAACACTTTCCCATTTATCATGATAATGGTTTCTGCATCACTTTGGAGATTTCTTGCAAGATAGAAACTAAAAAATCCCAGTGAAGTAAAAACTACAATTTTTTCATAGAACAGATTTAAACTGTTCCCATTCACAGTAAACTGAGGCCTTCTATCAACATTGCAACTGTAAATTTAATTTCCTGGTCGTTCCCTTCTTCATACTAACACTGAAGTTGTAAGACATACTGAACACTGAAGACTACTAACAAACAAGTCTGTTGTGTTGCCTTTGAAAAGAACATAATTCATCTCTTGATCCATATTTTCACATAGTTCTGAAAGTGCTGTTTATCATGTTCCAAAAAGAAAAATGATCTGAAGATTTCATTTTCCTTTCAGTGAGGAAAAAGAGAGTACCATTTTGAAAAGGATATCTTTGAGAAAAGACAGTTGTCTTGAGGCATCATCTTTCCCCCCCTAAAAAATGGAAGTACCACTCATTTATTTTCTGTAAGTTAGATTTAAAAAGTGGGCTGCAGCTGGAAATTTCACTTTCTAATTTAGTAATTTCTACAGAGTTTTTGTGGCGTATGAAACACATTTCAGGAAAAAAAGATAAATCAGAAGGCATACAGCTGCACGTTGATTCATTTAATTGTAAGTCCTAGCCAAATTACAAATATCCCATAAATCAAAACAAATTGAAGCAGTATTTCAAAAACACATTTAAAACTACCGTTTTCACAATGCCATTTTCTGCAGCTTCCTCTTCACTTCCAGGTGGGGGTGGAGCACTTAAACAAAAACAAACAGGAAAAGATGAAATTAGGTATTTATGCATGTATTATTTCACACAGATCAGCTAATGATGAAAAAAAAAGCTTGCTATATTATTTCAGAGAAGAGTCAAAGTTCCAGCTATTTTTGGCATTAATTAGAAAAAAACAATTTATTAAGACAATCTACAGATGAATATAACTTTATATTAGCAGGATAATATTTACCTATCCTTATACTAACTGGATGTTCTTGGAATAGTTGTAAGTAATAAGGTTCCTCTTTTGAAATCAAAGTCAAATCTTTCACAATACATGAAGGGGGAATAACAGGTTGGGTTTTTTTTTTTTTCCTGACGATTGACACTTTTCAAAGACATTTAAAAAAAAACATTCAAATACCCATAGGTAACGCTGGACCCAGTCAAAAGTCCCCTACCTGCATTGTAACGTTTTCTTCCACCATATGGAACAGCTACAATTCAATGATGAACTGAATTATAACTCTAGTCTGAAAACAGTAAAAATTTTAAAACTACTGGTCCATCTAAAATGGCCAGCACTGTCAAATCCAAATGAGCTCTCTCACTGGGCTTACATACTGCTGTTTATTACACAGCGATATTTTAAATTCTGCAGTTCCATTAACTGCTAGGACGTTGCACCACAAATAGCAGAGTAAGCAGGGAGCCATTTAGAAACAATATTCCTGATATTTCTGAAATGGAGTGAGCAACTGCCAATTTTTATCGAATAGAATGATTTTGATCCTGTCTTCTGTTGGCAAAATATCCACTCCTGAGAGTTGCACCAAACGCCAACAGCCCAGCTATGGTCCCAGGACTCAAGCTTGACCATTTTGCTTCATCACCCAGTAAAATGACAGACTAGCTATTGAACCTGAATAAAACCTCATCATTTTTATATATACAAAGAATGCCAAAATTAAGATACCAGAGACCAAAGCTTTTGACAGGTAAACTGTCACCGCACTTCCAGAGTTCCAAATGCAACTCCTAAGATGCATTAGCACCATGTATTACGTTTTTCAGTCCATAGCTATGCATGGAGGCAGCCAAATGCCAAGCTAGACACTATGGACCAGAAAGGGCATTAAACCACCACTGTTTCTAAAGATCATTTCAGTTGCCATGCAAATAATTTTCTTAACAACAACAGTAATAAAAGATGCCATGTCAAGAAAAGGTAACTGAACACCAAGAATCAACTGATACAGAATAGCTTCCAGATAAAGAGCACATAAATAATTAGAATTACTTGTCCTAGAAAAGAGATGACTCAAAATGAACACAACAGAGGTATAGAAAACTGTTAAGTGAGATAGAAAAGGGGACAGGACACAACTCTTTTCTTTTACTACAAGAACTAATGGGAATTGTTTAATTGCATGTAGTAGCTGCTTCAGAACAGTATTTATTGTACGTAGGCAAGTGGTGGAGGCCATTACTGTGATATCACACTGTGCCTGTCAAAAGTTGACATCAGTTCAAAAAGCAACCAAGCAAGCTTACGGACAAGAAATCCACCAAGGGTAACTGAATTCAAGAGTTGTCATTGAAAAGAAAATCTCCATTGACTTAAAGCATTTATGAAAAAAAAAACACCCTGCATGTTTTCTCACACTGACTGTCCCTTATTGTCACAATCAACACTTCCCATAGTTTATCGGTTGTGAGACTTCTTTCATTCACTACGAGAGTTTCCCTTTTCCAGTCAGTCCTTGCTACCAACCTCCATCAACTCAGCTGGATTTTCAAAGGAGCACCTTTGTGCTTTCTCATACAGCTTCTTGTGACTTAAGCAGGCTCCCTCAACCACTTCCAAAGCTTCTAAATTTCTTTCAAATACTCTCTTACTAATAAAAAAAACCAACCCCAAAACCCTAAGCAGATGTGTTATGCAACCTGCACATCAAACTAGCTGGTGATCTTCCATTGCTTCCTTGTAAACCTCTCTTTGTAACTATGTTGCGAACTCCCTGGGAGACACCGTCTTTTAATTTCTAAATTATCTACAACAAAGTCCTGATTCATTGCTAAGACTGCAAAGCACAATGATTACAGAAATAAACCTGTTGGCATTCTGTGAGGGGCTACTGCCATCCATACAGTTAAAACTTAAGATAACTTTCATACTTAAGTGTCCCAGTTTCACAGGTAAAACCATTTCACAGGAAAGCCTAGCAGACTAAACATACTATCTTAAGGGGATTTTCAAAGACAGCAGAATGTGTTCGGGCTGTGGTCTTTCATGCAGCTGGGAAGAAGAAGGTAATGACTACAGTTTTTGTGCAGCCATGCTACAGGGCTTCCAGCTGTCAAGATACTCACCTATCTTTTTCTTCCTCTGGTCTCTCTGGTTCATTTTCATCTACCACAAGAGAAAAGAGACACAGTAGTTAAGAATAAAATTCCCTGAATATTAACTGCGACAGGTACCTTGCCATGCAGGTTATTAGGCAACTCTTTAGTTTTGTATTGAGATCTTTTCCTGACATTTCAATTGTGAGATCAGCTGAGCAGACCCCTGAGCGCTCAGAGTGCTCCATACTCAGAAGTCCACTACAGGCGCAGGGTTTAGTTTACAGGTTTCATGACGATTTGAAGGTAAAGAAACTCCTTTAAGTTGTGAAGAAAGTTTACACTTAAGCGGTTAAGGCCGCTTCCGCCCTGGGAGCCCGGGCAGGTGGGTGGTGGGGA
>NW_008632924.1:0-49715 GCF_000691845.1 Merops nubicus | reverse complement strand
CCAGCGAAGCGGAGCAAGCCTCCCCTGCTAGGCAAGGGCGAAAAGTGCAGGGGAATAATGGGCTTCTACCCCCTCTTGGGTCCTCCCACCCCTCAACCCTCCAGTAC
The DNA here is from genome assembly GCF_000691845.1 of Merops nubicus. Taxonomy (NCBI): domain Eukaryota; kingdom Metazoa; phylum Chordata; class Aves; order Coraciiformes; family Meropidae; genus Merops; species Merops nubicus. Next base: position 49,608 of record NW_008632924.1, on the reverse strand, counting down.
AAAGCGTTGCTAAAACAATTTTAAAACAGCAGAGTATAAACGTTAATGACAGAAAATAAAACCCAAAGAGCTAGAAGGTGAGACAAATTAAAAACCCCTAATAAACCTTTAATTCGAGTCTGTTTTGGTTCTCTGTTTTTACAGGACAAGGTGACAAATTACAACAAACATCTGATTTTTCTCAAATGTTCAGGTATTATACACATTCCCATCTGTCTTGCAGGAAGGGATATTGGTCAACTTAACAGTTTAAGGTAAAATAAGCTGCATAATAGTACATATTACAATAATAAAATGTACAGTGTTTACAAGAAATATATTTTAGAAGCAAGATAGATGCATTTGCATCGAGGCGACCTTTTCAAATGCCACAACTATTTTTACATTCATTCTTGCAACAGGTCACAAGATGGGGTCACTAAGGTCAGGTTAACAAATCACTATGATGCACATCAAATACAACAAAATTAGTTTATATACATATATATAATACATATACATGTATATTATACATATACATATATGTATATAGTAAAACTCATCAAAATCTACCAGACCGGGCACAATCTACTTACCCATCAAAAATATGTACTTGTCCTTGGTAAGTAGAATTCTGCATGGCTGATTATATATTATATATACTCATTCATTAGCATCTGAGACATAAAACTGAGGATTTAAAATTTTTTTCAGTTAACAAATTCTCCAATAATAAACATGGTGCCCACAAAAGCACAAAGGTAAGGCACAATAGGATTTTCTGTTGCAGAATAGTGTGCATCATGTTTACTTAACCATAAGAAAAAAAAACGTGCATTATTTGTGCAAGTTCATGCTGCAAATCTATCGTATCTACACAGTAAAGTGAGTTTCAGTAAAATTTGTGGGACTGGTATGCTTCCAGTCTTACCACCTACAGGATATTCAGCCGGCTAATTAGATAAAATTGTCGTAGGACTGGGGATTAGTAAAGCCAATAATCTTAGATTTGCAACTAAGCTTCTCAGCAACAATTTTTGTACTTCTAGGTAAAATGCTAGTAAATATACACGCTTGGCATCACAAGCTTTACTGTCAGCTGTACTTCTAGTATGCATCAGTCAAAATTGTTGCAAGGAAGTTATGTACCTTTTAAAATTTTAACAGGTAACTGGTTCATTAAAACAAGTTATAGTGTACTGGGAAAGTCACTCAATCCCAATGGTATTTTGTCACAGTCCTGGCAATTGCAATAATAAATACAGCTTTTCACAAAGTATTTTTCCAGTATCTGCCAATTGCTTCTTTATTGCTCACAAATTTGAATTAGTTACAATTGGTATCAGACCTTTCACACAAAATCAGTCAGGTATTTTAATACAAAACCTACAAAAGATATTTAACCTGTATCTAACACTTTTAGGTATTTGGCCTCTTGTCAAGGTACAGCCAAAACCATATAAAACATCATGTTTTGAATAAAATAGGAAGCTTATTCACTGCTTCAATGCAGACACCCTCACAAAACACAACCATTTTTGCCACCACCAGCATTTACATTTATATACAAACCCTAGTACATCCGCATTCAGCTCGTTTCCCCTCACTTACACCCAACCACTAATGCCGAGTTAACTTTTCCCATACCCTAGAGGCTGCAAAAAAAAAAAAGATTCTTATACAGCAACAAAAAACTAATATTGACTGAAAAAGTTTGGTTGTTTGTTTTTTTTTTTAACTTATTCACCATCAGGAACTGTAGGTTGGTTGTTACAAAATACCCACAAGATTATTTCACGGGAAACTATGGCAATACATGAAGTCTTTTCTCCATGCTTTTGTATTATCAAAAACACCTCTTGGTGCAAAAATACAGTCACCACATCTGCAAATGTACAATGAATTCAGTATTCCTCATGCAAAACTTAAATGCATTGGTTTACTATAGCCCCAGAAAACTCCTGAAGCAATTTTTTTTTTCCTCTTTTTTGTTTGTCAGCTCAGTATTACTGCCTCATTGCTAAGTCCCTTTGGAAACAAGATTTCTGAAACGTCCAAACTTTTATTTAGTTCATTAAAGTATTACATACAAAAAGCACTAAAAAAGGAAGACGGCAGCCAAACAGGAAAATTCCTGTTGCAAGTAACAGTCCTAGCAGTTGTAGAAAGTCTTCTCAGGAGCTTCCCTGAGAGTTAGTTGTGCCTGTCCGAAGACGCAGATGTGACATAGAGTTCATGTGTTTGTTTGATGGCTTCAGGGGAGTGTTACAAGTCAGAGCCTGGGGGAAGCGATGATGATACCGATCCAGCCGCAGGTATTTCACCGTCACCAGCTTTCCTGTGAGGCAAAGAAACAGAAAAGAGAAACCTTCTATCAGTATTACTACATCTTGCTTCAGGATGCAGTACACACATGTCACTGCACTGAAATTGCTACAGGTGATGACTACTAAAAAGATCCGTTTTTGTTACAGTTCGATACTTCGTATGTAAAATATTTTACCATTTAAAGGAACTCCAACTGCACCTGTCTTCTGTAATTTCTACCCATGTTTTGTTATAAAGCCCCATTCCTTACCATCAAACCAAGAGCCATGTAATGCCTTGAAAGCCTTTCCAGCATACTCTGGAGAGAGACACTTGACATATACACAACCCTGCAACAAGAAAGAGAAGGTTTGGGAGGTTTTGCTGTTTTGGTTTCATGCAGTTGGTTGTTTGGTAGTTTTCCCTCTTCCCCCAAAGTCCAACAGACAAGGATAAGCAAAGCATTAAAATATTACTGGAAAGACACTGACCTCACGTGAATTTTTGTCAACAGCAATATGAACAATTCCATCATTATCACTGCACTTCTCCAAGATTGCTTCTTGAATTGCTAGATGCCAGTGATCACCTATTTCCCTATGCAAACAAAGATTTCATTAAGCACATCATCTTTTAAACATTCACAACAATTTCATCTTTCCCCACCAAATTAGGTTTCTCTGTAACTTGACAAATTTTCTGCTAAATACCTTTGGGATAGACTTAATACCTCAGCTATTCAGTAAATAGGGTAACAGGGTCCACTTAAATCCACCCTAAGAATCAAAACCCTTAAATTAACCCCAAGAATCAAAAGGAATAATGTGTATTTAGGGGTGGCGCCTGCCATCACTTTCCTGTTCTAAGCTGTAAGCAGTCACAAACCCATCTTCCCACACCTGCTCAGATGGGCTGGCCATTGTTCAGAGGAGAAGGCCACCCCTGGGCTCTCCCTACTGCAGTGGCAGAGCAGAAGACAACAGCCTAAAGGCCTCAGTCCCTTTACTGTATCACCTCGGCCAGCAGTCACAGAAGCAACATTACATGTCAGGCTTCAGCAGACTGAAGGAGTTTTTTAGCTATTCACTGTTCATCCCCAACGCAGCTCCTCACTGCCCCAAACAAAGCATCAAATTGCTTTTGTCCCATGGGGTACTGACAGAACATGCCAACCCACATCCAGAAATAGAAGTTGTTAAAAGCAGATTCAAATTTTGGGGGCTTTTTTACAATAAATATTTTATTGTCAAGACTAATAAATCTTTAGGTACATCATTAGAGAAGACAAAAGTATTTTTATCAAGTTCCTGCAGGAACTATCTGGTCCTAATAAAATAAAATCTAAGCAGAGGGAAAAGAATTTCAGGAGCCTTAATACACCTTTAAGCTTGCATGAATAGTCTTTACACAAAAAACCCAATGAACTTACTCTTGCAATAATACTATAAAGAGATTTGGGTAGTTTTAAAGTTTTCTCTGAGTACTGCAAAAATTCTTGAAACAGTAAATCTACCTTCCTCCTTATGCATAAAAAAACCCCACCAAACAGTGGGGGATGGAATGTAAATAGGGAACTTAAATGGTCAGGGATGTTGCTTGTATCTGTCAAGCACAACATTAGGACAACACTTGAGGGACTCTGGGAACATGAAATGTCAGATTTGTATTTGTCATTTGATCCTGATTGGTTAGATTTGTGTCTGTCATTTAGTAATGACTGGTTACAGGATCAGAATTTCCCATCGATACCCCTTAACAGGCAGATCATATATTAAACAAGCGAACAAAAGTAGGAGAAGACACAAGGGTGCAAAGAAGATCCAAATGAAGGTCCTAATAGGAGAGAGATTTTCCAGAAGAAGACACCTACAATTTAAAACCCTGCAAAAGCTAGAAGATACACCCTACTTAGGTTGGAAGGAAAAAAAAAGTATTTTCTTTTAACTAGATGCTCAAAATGAACAGAATATGTACGTTTCCTTCTCCTTCTTCTAAGCGTGTAAGCAGCAGTATTTTCTAAATAACTTTCTGTGCTCAGGATGTTAGGGAAAAAATAATTCCAAGTTGCAAAAGCCAGAATCTTCAAAAGGTCCACTCCAACATAAACTGTTCTTTGATTATATGAAATCTTGATTTGGTGCATTTCTTCCCAGCCTGGGACTCATGCCCAGATTTTCTTGAGAATCATGCTGTCATCAGCAGAAAGCCAGCTACTGTGAGAAGTGATCATATTGTTAAGAGTGGGCAATTATCCTTTCTGCTGTGTATTCTTCCCAAATACTGAAGTCGCTGCTCATTTCCTGTTTGCAAGTGAAGCAGAAGGGCACTCGCAGTCTGGTCTGCTTTTTGGGTTTTGCAGACCTAGGACATGGAACAGCACCAAGTTATCATTGATTAACTTGGACTTCCCACAGTGAAACAGGCTGCCAAGGGGAACGACTTGCCCCTCCCCTCCTGCACATGTATGGGCAGCTAATGGCACATACAAGCCTTGCAGGAACGTGACCCACGCGTTATGAACCGTTCTTTCTACTGACTTAGTGGTAGATGCAGAAATGCTAGAACAGGCTTATCCAAATGATGCCTAGACTGACATTTTTAAAGGCAGGTTTATGTCTGCCACAGTAAATGCCTAGAACATACATTCAAGTTTAAGGCTGCTACTGTGGTCAGAGGGTTCACAATGTCTAGCTTACATTTTCTGACTTTTGGCAGTAGAAGGGTGATTTACTCTATTAGCATTGATAAATGATGATTCCCAAGTCAAGAGAAAAGACCTTTATTACGGGTGGCTGCTTCTACCAGCTACTGGCATATTGCTGAAAAGGACTGTCATTTATTGCTAGTATACAATAGCTTGACTTAAAGAGCAGCTACAATCTAATTTGTTAAACATACCTCCCAGCCATGGCAAACGTCAAAACAGTGTTTGCCAATCTAATCCCATACACTGGTACATTCTGTGTTTCAGGTGGTCAGTGAAGGCATTCATCCCTTTCAGTTCTGAGACAAGAACATGAACTTCCTTCCTCTTTTAGCACAAGCAGCTGAATAAAGTAGTTGGTCTTGCACTGCAGGTTTTGTGTGGTTTAAGATCACTCCAAGGGTGTGATAAAAAGGTGCTTCCTTAAGCAGCAGTCCTTGGCAAGACAGCTCATGGAAGAGGAATGGGCCAGGGCGTGCAATAGGGAAGTGGATGAAGCATCCCACTACAACTCTAATCCAGCAGTCCAGTAACAGAGCTATGTCAACTTCTAAAAGGTAAGGTCTACAAAAAGTCAATGTATTCTAAGTTGCACTATTCAAAATAGCTGCCTGGACACAGACACTAAAGAGAAATGTCAAAAGATAACAACTCCTCGTCTATAAATGTGGAGAAAACCACTGAAGTTTATGGCAAAGGTACAGTATATAAAGAGATTGTTCTAACAAAAAAAAAATCTCATTTACTACTTCCATTAACAGCAGACATTTTGAACAGCTAGAATTTTGGAACAAGGAAGGAACTAATACAGCATACCAAAAAGTATTGCAGTGAAACTTCAGGAATGGCTTTATTTCAGTACTACTCAGACTAACCAGTACAGCTCATGATGTCTTCTTTGTAGCAAGGACAATAAGGACACTGATCTCACCTAAAATTCTCAAATTTCACATTTTATTTCATCCACCTACATGAGGATCAATTTTCCCCAAGAACAATGCCTAAAATTTCAGTCTTGCTCACCCTACCGCAACCTGAAAGTTATGAAAGAAGCCACAGCTTGGGTGTCTGCCCATGATGGTCATTAAGTCTTAAAGCCATTAAGAAAAGTTTTTGAGAGTACTTCTCTGTGCCAGGGATAATACTGTCCTCAGCAAAATCAGCTAACAGCTTTACAGTTAAATAAGGCAAGGAACTAAAGTAATTCAGTGCAGCTAGAAAGAGAAGTGAAACAGAGCAATTCAAACTTTGCAATCGTGTCCATACTCCGGTGGCCCTTCCTGTTGTTCCCTATTCTAACCAACAGCTTCTCTTCCACTCAACTTCTCATATTCTTCAGTCTCAATTAGCATCTCACCTTTACCATGTAAGACAACAGAGCATCCTCGTTTTTCCCTTGTGTAATCACATCAGGGAATAAAATTACTTCAGAGGATTTACTGGAGTCCCTGTACCTCTTTGCATGGGACAAATCAGGATTCAAAGATTAGAAAGGATGAGCTGACATAACCTGTGTTAGTCCCCAGCTCCTAACATGATCCAGTCCGCAGACAATAGGAATAAAACAGGGTAGACGAGTGGATGAAGCTTTAAAAGACTGCCAAAAATTCATTAGTCTTCCTTAACTCTTGGCACATGAAACAAGCCCTGTTACTTATTCATAGATGGTACATACTCTTATATCTGAGCATTAGAAGCCAGTACTCTGCACTAATTTGTTTAAAACCTTCCCACTACTAAAATCCATTTGCTTCAAAACTAGGCAGTCACACTGGCATAAAGTAATAAAAGATTTAAATTCAGTCTCCTAAATGCAAACTGAGCAAGCTCTGTAACAGTCTAACCACTAGAGAGTACACAACCACACTTCAGAAACTTACAGTCTGTTGTTAGGTCATATGAGTCTCCCCTGTCTGCTGATGTAATTGGACACTTACAGAATTAATTGATGGAGAAAGATCAGTCATTGCTCCCAGTAGTCTGGCTAAATGCCACACCCTTCAAGAAGTGACCCAAACACACAAAGCAAGACAATGAAGGAAAGAAGGCAGACAAGATTATTTACATCTTCTCATAGATGTTAAGGGGAAGATTTTTTTTGTAGAGCCTGTTTGTTGCTTTAAGGTACTCATGTTTGCCCACTTCTTCCAAACCCTTTCTCAGAGGAAAAAAAATGGAGCCTCTCAAAAGATGACAGAAATACACAGATAACTGGTTTTACTTACATAACTGGATCAAACATATTGCGAATCTTTAGACATGGTGTCAAGCTGTTTGGTGGTGAATTTCTTCTATCTAGATGAAATGCTACAAAAAGAAAAACATTTAATAGTATTTATTGACAAGCATAATACCATCTAGTTAACAAGTGCCAACATTATACATTAATACCTTTCTGGTTTTGCTCAAGTTTCCTTCATATATGAAAAAGCTTCAAGCAAATAAAGTTCCCCGCAGACTTTTACTGCACAGATGAAAACGTACCACACAACTCAATCTTTCAGATTTGTAACTCCTGTAATTACGGCAACATACTTTTATATCCAGACCACAGCACATGGAAGGAATTCAGGACATTTTTTTTTAAAAATACTATAAAGTTTAAAAGTATTTGAATTATGTTTTCATTAAGAGACATTCTTAATATCTGGAGCAAATTTTTGGAGCTGCAGGTTAACCTTTCAGTTTTAAATACCAGATGAATTTTCATTTCTTCCACTTCTGAGGCACTTTACTGCCTATCTAAGAAACAGAGATGCTTAAGTAGATGTTATATTGCAATAACAACTGTCAGGAAGCATTCTACAAGGATGGAGCTTTTGCAACCCTAAATGCTCTACACACACGAGCAGTAGCTTGCAAAAATCCAAAATGAAACATACCAGAGATGAAAAATGGAAATTAAAACAAGAGTAACTCTGTCAAAGTTGAACAATTTGAAGTTCTAAAATAAATACAGACTTTTCTAGAGTTCACCAAGTTCTACTTATGAGTGCTGCAGCAGAAGACTGCACAAGAAAAGGAGTATAGGAGTCCTTCAGATTCAGATAAGGTGGTTCCATGCCTTGAGGAGGACCAACATCACAGCAACAGAAATGGAAGAGGATAACCTGGTAAAACAACTTCCAAGGCGTGAAGGAAGTTTTACGTTGAAGACTTCAGATGAGCAGATTCAGGAGTTTAAACATAAGGTTAAAAATCTCAGCAAGACAAAATGATGTTCCAAACTGATGCTAATGCTTCTCCTTTGCAACTCTTACTTTGAAAAAGTTTGACAGATTCAAGATGTTACATGCTGAGTGGTAGAAGTCTCAGTTTTGGGTAGATGACACTACAGGTCTGTGCTTCTTACTGCTGACCTCTTAAAATAAAATCTTGCAAATATACCCAGAATATGTGAACACTGCTGCTCTTCTGTATGTCACAAAAACAACATCATGTCAAAGAAATTCAGTCACATGGAAGACACTCTATGTGAAAGACCAGCAGTGATCAAGAGAAAACTCACTGCCTGCAGACACAGCACAAACTAACTTGCTCCTTATATAAATTGCTGAGGGAAGACCACAAAAAAACCCACAAAACTTTATATATAGCAACTAGAAATCAGAAAAAGCGGCCTCCAAATCTAACATGGAACCTACTGTAAGTTCCCCAAATAACTAGAAGTGTTTTTATTAGAATACACACACACAGAGTCCAAGTCACCAATACCTGTAATAACTCTGTTTTTCCTTGGGAAGAGATTTCTAAATATGCTGGTGACACTGCATCTGTCTCTGAGCTGCCTATAATTTAAGGACAAGTCCTTTTTCAATAGCACATGGTTTTGTAAAGTTTTTTGCCCTTGATTAAAAATTACACATAGGGTATGCAATAAAAACTTTACAGAACTAAGCAACATTGAAAAATAAATGGACTTACCTTACTCATGTAGGTTGGCTCCAGCAGATCAAGGGGGAGTGAAATGTCACCAGCATATTGTACACTGGGGCACCACACCATACTGGAGAAGGAGATCTGGGGAGGCCTACTCATGGACCTGGACCTGAAAAGGCGTGGGGTTGAGGCAATTATGTGCTGATTGTTAATAGCTAGGTTTATTCAGCACATGGTTTTAATCCAAGGACAAAGAACGGTGAGGTTATTTGCAAAGACCCTACGCCCAGAGGATCAACTTTTCTGCAAGCTCTTTATGAACTCAAAAACACCCATAATGTTAAGGCAGCAGCTACACTACTGACATACAGAAGAGTAACTAAATGGGGATTCACACCTTAGTGTAGATATCTGTACAAACTAAGCTTTGCCTGCTTCAATTTCTAATAATCTTGAAGTTGTTTTGATTAGAAGATCACAGGTGGTTGCATAGATGACTTCAGCCAGAACATACCACCGGCACAAGATTAATCTGCTACCAACTTAATATAACTAGTAGAGCAAATTTGCCCATGGCAGTGCAGCCTATGAAAAAGATGAATTCTGCTTTTTCTCAAAAAATGTTTCAAAGTCATGGTAAATTAAAAGAAAGATTTGCAAATTAGATGGAGCTTATTAAGTATAAGGGGAAGGAAAAAAAATGGCCACAGAAATCAGTGAGGCACAAAATACTAGCAGAGTAATAAGCATTAAAATGTATACCAGAAATAAGACCAAAGGGGAGCTAGAGAAGACCCAGGCAAGTTAAAAATAATGTTGTACCTAAACAGCAAAACTCAAAATAATGTAGTTAACAGATGACTTTTGAACATCATTACACACCTATAAAAATTAACTGTCCCCTTCGCTCCAAAGCAGGAAGTTTAAAGTGACAAACCTATTCAGATTACAGTAGTGATTATTTGAAAATTTACACTGGTATGGAGCACACAAAATGTTCTCCTCACAGTAAGGGCATAAGCAGATATTATCGTGGGACAACAGCCTGAGCTACACCATAATTAACTAAGCCCCTCAGATACCATTTCTGTTCCTAAATAGTCTCAACAGTAAGACTTACAAGATGAGGAGATCTCCACTTACAAATGTGGAGATAGAACAGGAAAGCAGAAGCACAACTTTGTGCAGTAACTCACTGAAAAGAAGATTAAGACTTTTATAAATTCCCTTTGGGAACCAGTGAACACCTTCAAGAAAAGAAAGCCACTTCATATTTCAATTATACTGTACTTTGGTTTATTACTTAAGATGAACATGACTATCATTCCCAATTCAAAGGAAAGAAGCAGCTAAAAGTGTGTGCTTTCAACATCATCTTCATCACTGTGACTGGACCATGTCTATGATAGAAGAAGTGACTATAAGACAGCCCAAGAGATCTTTATACATGGATTTGATGCACCTAAGAAGTCTGAAGACTTCTATCACTTACAGGTAACCATGTTTCTGAAGACCAGATTCATTCATGTTAAGCCACAGATCACTACTTTATGAAGTACTAATCTTTCTTATCAAAGGCGAGAACAAAAGAAAACATTTGAAAATTAGGAAGTTGCGTACTTTCACAGAACACAAGGTTCTTCAGTAATCAGGAAAGATACTGAAATCAAAATACTGCTAAACGTTATTGGGAGGAGAGCGTGTTTGGTTGACTTGGGAGTTTAGTATGGTTAACTTCAGCTATAGAAGACCAGCATGAGATGGATACAGCATTTCACAACAAGCATAAAATCCAGAGTTTTTTTGCAATAGTTAGGAATAGTTTGGTTTTTTTTTTTAAACACGGAGGAAGGATTATATTCTCACAAGCTAGAGGAGGAGGGATGTCATTCACACAAGGTAGTAGGTTATCTTCCATGCTGAAGGATAAAATATCACCCTAGATGTGACTTCAGAGAACCTCTTTATCTCACCTCCAAAGCTGTCAAGGAACTTTAGCTATTGACATTAGCTTAGCTACATCAGAGCCCTGCCTACCTATTTTTCTTTAGAACCCCAGTTATCAAAGCCATGCTAGGACAATAGTATCTGTTCTTTCAACAGCAAACTGAACACACTATAAATGTATTTTTTCCTCACTGGTTTAATTAAATTACACTTCAACGTGATCAAGATTGTTTGTTAAAGTGATAATTCTCTTGTCAATTGTTTTAAAACCATCGCTCATATTTGTCCATCATCCTACAATGAGCTTAGCTACCCTTTTTGTTTGTTCTTCTCTGACAGATACATCTACTGTATCCAGTACATACCATTTCAAAGTAACTACACCAGATGTTATTCTGGCTCAGAAAAAAAAAAAAAAAAAGAAAGAAAAAATCCCAAACTGTCAGAACACAGGCAGCATCCTGAAGAACTGAACAAAATGCCACAGTGATGTCTGAACTCCAGGTGCTAACAAATAGTAGAGCCTAGATCTTCTGGCATGCTACAGGTCCCATATTTAAAAAGCATGCTATCATCCACCAGCATCTTAGTACACACTGACAGGTCAAGAGGCTTTCTTCTTCAATCGCCCATACTCGTAGGTACTGTGCTCTACTACAGAGAATTACCAGATTTCAGATGGTTAAAAAAATTCTGACCTTGATATTAATTCACAAGATTCAAAACCAAGAATTCACTCTGATTTTATACATCCAGTTTATTCAGGACCCAGCAGTCTTGAAGAGCATCTAGTTTTATGAACTTCTGTATTATTTAAACATCAAAACTAGAGAACAAGCTTAATTCCAGTTGATATATACTTCCAGAAGTGAATAAAGTGACATACAGATAAAATTCCTAGCATCAAGAAACGGTTGTGCCAAGTACGTCTTATGCAAGAGAACTATTTCCAGGCACATGAAAAGAAGGAATACAAAACAGAAAGCCTTCACACGCAAAAATTGCCTTTGCCTGCTGACTATGAAGCTATAGAGACCGAGTAACTTGTGTCATTTTAGCCACCTCTATTTCCATGATTTTGTTAGAGGCAAACTATGCTATGTCAGCTCTTCAAAGATCTTTGCTGAACTACAGACATAAGAAAACTAGGAAAACTGCCACTGAAGGAAGTGAAACAGGATAGATCCTCCTAAATCCTATTCAACACATGCACAAAGTTTTAAGTGGTTACTCTAGGCAACATACAGCTAAAAGTCACAGCTCAGAGACAAGTTATTCTGTCTGTATTCACAATATACTAAAGTAGGTATCAGATGGTCAGATTCAGATGGTACCTAACAGTAGCTACTACAGCAGCTGTCTTTCTAGGAAGTTCTGCAAACTACTGTTCTGTTTAGGGTCTTGAATGTGTATTCCATGTAACAAAGCAGCACCTGAACCATCACACACAGAGAAATTTTCCATATGAAAGAAAATCCAGTCTGGTTTCTAACACAGGACAAGATGCTATGGAGTAATCTATATTGCAACCAAACAGGACAAGAAAAATCGAGAGCAAATGAGTAGAAGAGAAATTCCAGAACCGCAGTGTCACGTTTCAGCCTGTATTGAACAAAACTACACAGAATATCCAGTTTCATAATATATACTACCTTGCAAAAGCTACATTCCATTTAAGCATTTGAAAATCAACTGTGACAGTACTACAGAGATGAAGCAGGGACAGCTGCTGATGAAATCCACCATTTCTGCACTGCATCTGAAGCGCACCTCCACATCCTTAGCAGACAATGTCCTAGAAAGAAAAGGGTCTACAGCTCTTGAAATAACATTACTATTCACATCTTACTAACATTTTGAGAGACTGAAATCATGTAATACTGTTGTCACAGCAGAATGCCATGTTAATACTACTCAAGGCAATGACTGTAGAACCTTAAGCCTGAAGGTTCTACAGATATTCACAAGACATTAAAAAAAAGCCTCATTTCCAGTGAATTATTTAAAATTGGAAATGTAATGCTAAAACCAGTAAAGTAACTTTGAGAAGTATATAATGACACGCCAACAAAACATTTTGCATAGACAAGTAAGAAATGGGTTCCAAGCCCACTAATAGCCTCATCAGGTAAGATGCCAAGTACCTGCAAACATCTCAAAATATTTGGCTTTTCAAGTTGAGAGAAAGAATTGTTCAGTTTTGCTTTGAACTTACAGAAAGACAAAATTCAAGTCCCAAAGGCTAAGAGCATACATAGAACTCAGGAAAATATGGAAGTGGCCTGGGACAAAACCAGAATGTTAGCAGTAGTTCTACACAGGCAATCAAGCTTACTACAGCATAAATGTTCTAGGCCACAGAGAAGCTCTTTCTGCCTGTGTTCAGAAAGGAAATAATCCAATTGGAAGAAGCTACTTTAAACTGTACCCACTTTTATAGGAAACAAAAACAAAAGCAAAAGAAGGAAGCCTATTACTACTTGCATTAGCTAAACAAAGACAAAAATGAGCATGGTCTAAAAGAACATAGGTGAGAGAGCAGTTGCTTGCCAGTGGGAAACTAACTGGGACCACCAAGGGTAGAAAGTCTAACTAAACTTTTCAGCATCCATTTCAATGCCATAGAAGTCATGCAAGATGCAATCTTGACAACATCTGATTTAAAAAGTTGAACTAAAGACTGGAGAAGCAACCATTGCTTTCCCCTTCACTATCAAAATAAAACGACAAGTTTATAAACTTGGATTCTGTCATCACTGGGAAGGTATTACAGCACTACAGAAGAACATAAGGCAAGACAGATTCTTTAAAATAATCACATTTAAATTAAGATTCCACTTTAAGCATTTACCTTAACACAGACGCTGAAAGAAATGACCATTCTTTTTTACTGCAACCCAAAATTCAAGAGTTATAGTTTCAATTTTGTAATTGACCAATACACAAAACCACCCCAAAACTTGAAGCTTAACATTGCAAAAGGCAGAAAGAAAAAGAACAAGGAAAAGATGACCACGGCAGACAGACAACTGAAAGCCCACTGTATTCCTGCCACTTTGCTCCATGATAAAGCTGAACAGTGAGAAAGAACACTGTGAAATCCACATATAACAACAGCCTCCTCTTTTAATCTGCTGCACCAGAGAGCTTGAAATACAAACACAGTGTTGAAAAACATTTATGACAGAAAGGAAGCACTACTAGATGCTCAAAATCTGTGGTGAGCTGATTGTGGAGTGTCTTGTCCCAGCAGTTTCCATTTCAAAATAAACATCTCTTCCTCCAAGCTCTGTCTTTAAATACCTGACCGATAACAGAAGGAAACTCAAGTCTACAAGCTCAAATTTACATGCTGTCAGATAACAATCAATTATTTTACTTCCAGTAAGTAGGAAGTATGTCAGAATTGGACCAACCAAGTAGCATGGTTTTTTAAATTCATGAAAAGGAACAAGCAACTAATTTTGGCTACAGGCCCTCTACTGTATTTCTGCAGTAGCCGAACAGAAAAATTCATTTTCCTTGAAAACAATGCAGACATTAAATGCATAAAAAGTGCATACAATGCCTATTGAACAACAAGGTAATAGAGAAATAGGACTAACAGTTCATAACAATACTTAAAAGGTGTGAGAAGAAACAAGTCTTTCATGTTCAAGCAACAAAACACCATTTACAAGTTAGATGCAGAAATGAGAACAATTATAACTGCAAAATATAACCAAACTTCAATACCTTGGCCTTGCCACACTTTTGATGGTATTACTAAAATTTTGTCACATGCTGCAGAAGGTTGCATCCATTTCCAAACCAGAAACTCAGCACCACCTATTCTTCGTGTCTCCGTGCAAACTCTAGACTCATTTGCTGCAAGAAAGTCGACTGCTCTTTTCCAGACCTTCTTCATTTTCTTCCTTAGAAATTGAAGCAAGAATTACAAAGTTAGCTTTATAACAACCTGCACAGCTGACACGTAACATGTAAGAGAAATCCAAGGGTTTTCCCCCCCAACCTGAGTCAATAAGAATGTCCAAAATATGATACTATGCAATCACCTGAAATTCACTTTGTTAATTGACCAATTTTTACTGTTTTTCCTTACTTACACCTGAGGAAATTCCAGTGAGAACATACCTGTCCTGAGGCGGTATCAGAGAATCACGTACATGTAAAATAGGCATGTAAGGCTGCAAGTCTTTATTTTCAGAACATGCCTCGCTGTGACTTCTCAGAACATCTGAAGACACCATAAGAAAAACTGGTAACTATGCAGTCATTAAAACATTAAGAAAAATATAAATTCTAGCAATTAACAGCTACTCTGAAGATCACTCTCAATTTCAGTACTTAAGGTGGATTTGGTCTTCTCAAGCAATTTTCCTCCTAACTATGCTGAAGACAGATCAAGGAAACTAACCACACAGTGCCTCCAAATAACTTTGGAGTAAAGGAAAAGAGGTCTTGCAGTTACTCATGATTGGTACTTTAACTGTTGGCAAAGACAGCTATCTCTGAAAATAAAGTGTTTTTCCTCCTCCCCAACAAGACTTGATTTTGCAAACAGAAAAGGTAGGAAAATAGTAACAACAGAAAACCAAGTAAAATTTGTCTACCATCTCCATACTATGATGATTGCCATAAATGAAATAAGACAATAAGTAAAAATGCAGCCCAAAACAGAGCTTAAAAACTACAAACACCAACTACTGAAAACATTGTGGCTTCAAGCAGAAAGGTAGAATTTCAGAACTCAGTTACGCATTCTATTTTAGTAACAATTTCTGCTCAAACTGCCTCATTAAAACCTCGCTTTTTCTATGAAAAGCCATTAAGAATAAAATGGAGAGCTAATACATGTTAGGAGTAAATATTTTAGCTAAAGATAACTGAAAGAACACATACAGAAAGCAACATGTCACCATACTTCTAGTCAACAAACATCACATGTATATTTGGTTTCAATAGTTAGGTAAAATACCATCAAATCAATGGGAATTCCATGTTGATGCAATTCACAAATTACAATCTTTATACCAAAAGTTTTGATTAGGTTTAAAGGATGACTGAAAAAAAAAAAAGGAGAAACAAAACACCCAGACCACATATTCGACCAAGAATTCTTAACAGCAAGATGACGACTAATCAGGGAGAAAACGTAACTGAATTAATGCCAGTACTTTGAAAGCTTAAACAGAGCTGATACAGATACATCAGATGAGACTCAAGAAGCCATACCTATGATTTTTACCACCATATCATACATCTGCCTCGTTTCTTCTTCCTCTTTTGCCCAACGGTATTTCATGTAGTGCAAGACTCCCCAAACCATTGCTATGCCTGCATTAAGAAGTATAATACTCTTTAAACAGTATTAGAACATTGGTTATTTCATGAAGTTTAAGCACGTACTTCAGAAGTTGGTTGCACTAGCTAACTTCTGACATACTTTGAATTTCAAAGCTAGTGAAATACACTGTACTTGTTGTCAATATTTTATAATTTATGAGATTCCTGTTGCTGTGTTAGCAAACTTTGAAGGGCAGTTACCTTCAGAAAAACATTTCACTGCTTTAACAATAGCCCGGTTACACATTGACCGTGGTTTGAAATTTAAGCCATTTGTGAAGAACAGAAAATCAACTATATTGGAAAAATTCAAAGTCATCCCAAAAGTCACATAAACTGACAATTCAGAACATGTCAAGATTTAAAAATGCACAATATTCACTAATTCACAGACAAGTCACACACTTTAGATATACTGGTCAAAACTAATTAACTTGGACTGCTTCAGTTCAGCTACAGACTTGTGTTCTTTGAAACAAAGTACAACATGCTCTTCTATTAAAGATTACTTTGAAAAAGGACAATCTAGTTAAGGAGGGCCAGCAGCATAAGCTGAAAATAAAAATATTATTCCTCCTGCTTCTCAGGCTGAGGGGCACCACTACACCCATGATCTCTTAGCAATAATAATATTAAACAAAAAGACACACATGCATATCACTGGTATAGAAAACAATGTAACTATAATTTGTGTAAGGCAATGTTAACTAATGCATCAAAGAGATGGACACCGTTTTAGGCAAAATCAGTATTAATGACAACATCTAATATTTATACAATGGTGGGTTTTGGTTTTGTTTTGTTTTTAAAAGGTGCTTCGTGTTCATTTTAGTTACAGATGAGAAAGTTGAGAGACAGAACAATTTGCTCAGCATGACTGAGACCACTGGTTGACTTGGATACCGAGTTTCATCTCCACATCCCAATCCAACCCTCATATCAGCTATCATCAGAAAGATGCAATGTGGGACAATTTGCCTTTGATTCTTTCAATTCAACAAAAGGCTAGTGCAGGAAGTCTCAAGTTTTCTGCACATAGACATGAGATTAAGATAAACATTTTATTACATATTAAATAGGCACATGAGATGAACTCTGCATCTTCAGTATTTCTAACCAGCTACTTGGACAGGACTGAAGCGTCTGCACTCCTTTGCACAATTTTTTTTTATGCTGCATACTACGCAATATGGTCAAGAATTAAACTTGAAATAATTTGAAGCCTATCAAAGACTAAATCAATTAGTCTTACTGAAGGTCTAGATACATTTCTACAACTGTTGTGGTTTAACCCCAGCTGGCAGGTAAACACCACACAGCCACTTGCTCACTCCTCACCCCCACTTCCAATGGGATGGGGAAGAGAATTGAGAGGAAGAAGGTAAAACCCCATGGGTTGAGATAAGGACACTTTAATGGAACACCACGAAGAAAGAAGAAACTACAGTAATGACAATGATACTAATGAAATCATATATAAAACAAGTGATCCACAACAAAAGTGCTCACTGGACACCTCTCCCTGCTCCCCAGTACTAGCCAAAATCAGAGCCTTTGCCCATCTGTATGGTATCGAATATCCCGTTGGCTGGTTCCATTGGCTATCCCAGCCACAGCACCTCAAAGCTTCTGGTGAAAATTAACCCTGTCCTAGCCAAATGCAGGACAGCAGAATAGTCTTAGAGATTAGCATTTTTGGTGACAACCATGTTTGATATCCAAATTTTTCTAAAATTAGAAAAATCATCTTCACTGTAGTCTCCCAAGTTCCTGGAACAACAGTGAAATACCCTCAAAATTAAGACTGTCTTTTTACTGAGCAGTTTTGCTTTTCCAAATCAGTTCAACATGGAATTTTTGAAAGCCACAAGGTATTGCTTTGGCAGGGAAAAAGCACAGAGCTCCCAGACAACGAGTATGTTCAACTGACTACAGCAGGAGTGATGGCAACCAGTGTGAAAAATACAGTGGTGCCAGAGAAATGCGAAGCAAAGTGCATTGTAATAAAGATACCGATAGTAACTTCAAGTTTTATTGTTTAATAAAAACTGTCTCTAAACATGCTGCTTACTTTTCCCTGTGCACTTACATAAATACAAGTTATAAACAAAAAAATGTTCTATTTTTTAATTAACTTACCCAAAAGCAATATTGACAATCTGTGGGTTACATTAACAAATGCACGGCGAAAACGACACCTGAAAGACATCTTTGGACTAGTGGATTCCAGATATTTCACATCTGTCACATTAGTGACATCCATCTCATTAGGATCACTGCTGAGACACCTATTCAAAAACACACAGTATTTATGGAAAAGGACACATTCTGTTAGAAGAAATTAAGAAATAGAGACTACTTACTTTATGCCAACATCTTCCCCACTATTTAAGATCCATTGTAACGATGTGTTAAGTACACTTTCATATTCTGGATCTAAAGTCTGTCAAAAGACAAACATGAATAAGTAATTTTGTAAATAACCAGGAAGTTATGCTACAATAAAATTCAGATACTGCAGACAGTAGCCAGAACTATGTTGTTTTATTCTTCATTCTTTCAGATTTTGCGTAAGTGTTCACTTAGTTCACAAAGTGAATCTGTACATGCTAGGAGCAGCTATCAGTCTTACTAGCACTCCACAAATTTAGGGCTGTTAGAAAAAGCCACATTCAAGATTTTAGTAATAATCCTAACCTACATCAAGAAATAATTATTCAACCACTAGGTGGTGCTCACTGAAAATCTACTTCAGGGTTAAAACTCAAAATAGATATAAATCCAGCTGAAAACAAGTCCTATAAAAGCATTTGGGTGTTTTTTTTTAAAGAAGCTTGAGGAAAATAAATTTTAACTGATAATCTTTAAATACTCCAGTGTTTGTAGTTCAAGAACTGACATGATTATATAGAAGCTGACTGTTTTTAATTAGTTGGTATCAACTATCACAGAAAAACTTTTATTGCCCTCTGAGATAAGGCTGTCTCCATAATTCAACTTGCATGTTCTTTTGCAGAAAAAGAACAAAGATGGAAGTTACTATTGTATTTGAAATTATACTCTCCAAAAAGATTTATCTCCGTCTTCCCTTTGAACCTCACATAATGTAACTGGACTAGAATTAAAGGCCAGTGACATTAAAGGCCACTGAATACTTTACTCAAAGTGAAAATAAAAGTTACGGGTTTTTTTTTTAAGGCTTTATCATTGAACACTGAAATTCTACAAAGGACTTATACTCCCAAAAATGAAGAACTGAAGGGTTAAATGAGACTTTGTACCAAGTGATGAATTTAATATGAAATTTAAACTTATCAGAGCTAAAACAGTGATAACAACTGTCATTCAGTACAACAGATAGGCAAGACCAACAGTTCTGGCATCAACAATTTTTTGTGATGTATTCCAACAATGCATTGATTCTAACAGATACAGAATATCACTGCCAAATCCAAAACCTGTGTTAGCCGTTACTTCAGGATGCTCAAAAAAGGGCAACATTTCCCCTTTTTTGTCTACTATGTAAACATTCACCCAAATGTGAAATTTCTATACATTTGTATATGAACAGTCACATCATCTTAACTCCTCCCCCAGCTAATTAAAGAAATCTTAATACTCTCAGCCTTCTAAAAGCTTCAAGTAGTTTTCCACTGAAGGTGCTTCAACACAGGTTAAAAAAAAAAAAAAAAAAACACTACAGCTATCAAGACAAGGCAAGAGTCATCTTTTATTTGGGGAGTGAGGCAGGAAAATGATGGCAGAGTGGGATTTCATCATACCACACACCTATCAAATTAACAAAAAGGCCTTTTTTGACCATTTCTATTTAAGGCATCAACAAATGGCATCTCCATACGGTTGCTGTCTGTCAGGCACGCTGCACACAGCCACACATCAACCTCCTCTCACAGAGAAAGGAAGACAGTACCCTTTTCTACTAAGTCTCAAAACAGTGTACTGATTTCTGGATAAGTTTCTAGAGATTTGAATTTGATAAATTTACAGTTTTTGTGTTTGTCAACTACTTCTATCAATTCAAATTATACTCTGGTGGTTTAACTAAAGGGCAAAAAACTGCATGCCACTGAAGCACCACTATCTACACTTCCGCTGCAATTCAGCCAGTTTCTTTCACTTTCTGTCTCCCCCAAAACCCTCCTACATCCCCAAAAGTCCTAAGCAGCATTTGTCAAAGATATCAAGTCAAATTTTAGTCAATACACTAGATATGAAACCAGGCCTTACAAACTGTATATAAGTCTTGTGTGAGTTACAAGCAATGAAAAATACCTCACTTGCTTACTTTTAAATATGCAGCTGCTTCCTGGACGGTGAGATTTCTTTGAATCGAGCTGCCACATTCATGTTCCCCTGGTAAAATAAAACTTGTTTATTTTGATGTAATTATTACTGCATTACATGAAATAAAATCATCTAAGCACAAGCTTATGGTTAACCACCTACACAAGCAGCAGTAGCTTAATAATTCTCACAAGTTCCACTAAAAATACAGAAAAATCTGAAGACATTGTCCTTCAAAAAAAGTTGAAAAAATCTGAAGATTATCACAGCTAATATGTACAAAAATCACATCAACGTAACTCCATGTACTGCTCAGATGGTATACTTCACTATTTACACTAAAAGTAGAACAAAAAGTAGAATGAAGAACTATCAAAAGGACATGACCATAAAACTGTTGCTGTACCCTGACTCAACGTATTCCAAATAATTTCCACGTACTCTGAAACACATATTATCTTTTACACAGATAAAGTTGGTTCCAGTTGCAGCATATCCACAAAGGTACTTCAGGCACTATGAAGTTGCTCTATTTTAGACTGGTCCAAGTTATCACAAAAACTCATCCCCTTCTTGAATATGCACAAAATCCCAGGCCTGAAACTGGTTGCTTTACTGTTCTCCTAATTCTTTTGGAAAGTATGCAGAAGTAGCCAGGAAGTAAAGAAATATTACATGCACAGTGAGTCCTCACAGCCACAAATTTTCCTGATTTTCTTTGCTAAACTGAAGGTACCCGATTGATGCAAAAAAAATATATAGTGGCAGTCACACCAACACAGAGTCATACAGAAAAGGAAAAGGTTTAAAATCAGTTTTATCTATCACTAGGCCACCATTTCTAAAGAACTGTGAGGGAGTGGCAAAAATCACTTTTTCCCGCCCCATCTTTCTAAAAACAAAACACCACAAAACCCAAACGAACAAGAACTGAGCCCTCCTAACTATGATTTTACTGTGTTGAAACAACAAAAGAGGAAACAACAAATCCAGTCTTTCACTGGCTCAGGGTTACACCCGCATTACCTTCCTGAATCTATGCCAAGCCCCATTATTCCCAAAGCCATAGCAAGGCAATAAAAGTTTAACATACTCATGCATATACAAAACAAACATTTGCTTATACTCTTACAAAATATTTAAAGTTGGAATTACTCCACACTGAAATACCCTTTGAAAGGTGCAACTTCAGGTGTTAATTCCCCACACAAACGAGAATATTTGAGGCAATCTGAGGAAAAATTAGGACACACTGTCAAGTCATGGAGAAGCATCTTCATGTCTCCTTCATGGTAGGGAGTTCCAAAGACAAGCGTTTCTATGAAGCGTAAGTCCTTCTCAGACTCCTAAGGCAAAGTTTTGTTCAATACTTTTAAGGAGATTTAAATGAATTGGCCTTGCAAGCACGTAAGTGTAACATGTATGCACTTCTCTACCTGTTGGGTTACAGAGAAACAGGACTACTGTTTTTAAGAGTGCTCGTATGCTATCTGGCCTAGAAGTGCTGCTGGAACTAAGCCTGTGTACACACATTTTTCAATCAAGCACTGAGCAGAAAAGACACTACTTCAAATGTTGTTTCACTTGCTAATTAACATGCAGCAACTTAAACTTCTGAAGTGTTTGTGTCTAGTGTTTGCCATAGCAAGACTACCGTGATCACTGGTGAAAACTGACACCAGCTCTGCCAAAAAAACACCCTGAATTCAGAAGTTAATACCAGAACTGGAGTTGTGGGCTATTCTTGTAATTTAGGCAGACATTCTTTTTTTTGTGTAGCACAAACTCCACAGCCTCTCAATTTACATGTGTAATCATCCACGATTTCATGTTTCAAGATAAGCAGACTTGGGATAACTATATATCCCACAGTCTCTAGTGTAGACATCATTTACTGATGAAATACAAAAGGACGAAATTGTATCTTTGTAGACACCATGTTTATCAGGTATTAAGGCAATCTTTATCATGTATTAACTTGTATGACATGTGCAAGTCTGACAGGTACTCATCCATTCAAGTTTTTTTGTTGTTCAGGAAGACCTGAAGTCTTCACGGGGTCTTTCCAATACAGAAAAAGTATACATCAGCCAACTTGAGTGAAAAAAACAACTTGTGAGAGAGCAAGTGGATGAGACCCTTCTGCTCACAAGCTTGTGTTTGTTTTTTAATTTTCTAGACAAATGGGAAAGCCCACTTATGAAATAAAGAGCAGAAAGTGTGAGGTTAATACACAGAAAAAAAAAAAAACAAACCAAGCAGGATAGCAGATGGTGAAAAAAAAGCAAGTTTCAGGATTCAGTTTGGACTTTCAATCTTATGAGAATATGGTATTACCTCTTACAAGGGGACAAAAGCTACCTTAGATGAAGGACTACTGGACTACTTTAGTAGTTTTCAATTCTAATCTTATTTGCCTTCTTCCAGGAATTACATTTATGCAGTATGCAGTCAACACACCGACTTCACAGCTTCTGGTCTCATCTTCACAAAACAGCAGATAGCTTCCTCAGAGTCCTGCTTATGAATGATTTTTTCTTTCAGACTATACTCCCTCTGAACAAGTGTAACAGTTAAAAAATGCCTTTGCTGCCTAAGCTCTGACAATGTCTAAAGCCCATCAGTTCAAATTACCCTCATGAAATGCTGGCGGGGGGGAATAAAAATCACTTTCATCTCGCCTCCCACTCTTGAAACACGTAAGCTAATCAGAGTTAGAGTTTCAGTCCTGTATAAAAAGCTGTTGGAGATGGAGTTTCTCATTCCAACCCATTGCTGAGAACCATTTAACGGCTTTCTTCTGAGAAACTCATGAATTGGAAAGCCTGCAGAAAGTTAGGCAATTCACAAGTCAGACAACCTTCTGTTTCACTGCAAACAGCAGGATATTCCTATATACCATTTCAGTCACCGCTTTAGCTAATAGTTCTGCAAATGAAGGCTTACTTTGAGTAACTTTGGTGCAATCGTTAACCACTTGGCTTGGAAACCCACTTTCCATAGTCTGAGCCAAAAATGTTTCCCAACTGTTCCACTTGAGGCCCTATATCCAGGAATAAAACTGAAGCATAGGCAAAAAACTTTACATAGGTCTGCCGCAAGATATGTCTCTGAGCTCTTTGTAAAAACTGCGTCTCTCTTAAAATGTCCATTGCGAGCTTATGCAAAACATGGAACTTTGTGCTCAGACTTTTCTTGGGTACAGATCACTTCAGTTTTAAGTGCAGTCAGAGAACATTTCTGCTTGCCTTTGTAGGGAGGTGAGAAGTAACACATCCCAGCAAGGCTCAGAAAATTACTTTTTAGTCAAGTGTACCTGGGCAAGTTGCATAACAAGTCAAGTCCCTCTTCTAGAAATACTAACAAAAAGCAACTTAAGCCTCAGTTCTAAAGAAATATTTATCTGTTCTCAAAATTGCTTTCAGTACACAAAATAAGTCAGAACTGCTTTTCCATTCAGGCTAGAGTATTTGAAACCTACTTTCATTGGGGCATTTAGCTTAACTGATGAGCTGCAGCATACACAGTTAAGACAAATATTCAGAATTTTTAAACATTTGCTTTACAATGTAAATAATTCTCTTAAAGTACCAGAACCAAAACCCAGCAGAAATCTAATACTTTAAGGAATGCATGAATTTAGTACAGATGTCTAGCTTACAACTTGGCGTGACAGACAATACAAAAAGCAAGCAGGGTATGAAACATTTGTTTAGCAGGTCTCATGCTTACAGGTTACTTGCAGCAGGACACTTAAGTGTGTAGCTGAACTAAAACAGAAGCACAAGTGCTGTGAGAGAAAGCAAGAATGCCTGATCTCCAAGAGGCAAATTCAGAAGTTTAATAATACTGTGGAAAACCAAAACTTGGTAAAGAGTCTTTAAGTCATTAGTTAGAAACAGTACAGTATCAATTATTTGAAGTAAAGACAGAGTGACAGAACAGCAAGCCTGTGACAGCAATCAGCTACAGCAGCTCATATTTGAAATTAATATGACTATCTAGTGTTTTGCCAGATTTTCTCCAGCTGTGGTTTTATCAGTAAGCCATATTACATAGGAAAGTCGAATTCACGCCCTGCATCTCAAGGACCTGTGGAACAAAGTCCAAATCTGACAGAATATCATCCTGTGGAGAATGTCAAACAAAACAAACATCTAACTAAATAAAAATTCTTTATGTACAAGGAAGTAGGGTCATATCCAATGGTAGCTGGCTGCTTCTTGTGGATATAGTGATTAGGTTTAGTCATTTTGCAAGCCTGACTGAAAATGGATGTGATCTATGGAAGTCTCTCCATGAAAGATCAAGACATCGAGTAATTAACATATGCCTAAGGGAAGTCTAATTCAAATAAAGCACATATTTTGTTTAGAAAAAAGTGTTAGGCACTGAAATATATACTGTCTATAAAACGTTGCTCTTCTGAGGAGGGCTGAAGCATTAGACAACAGGAACACAAAATTTAACTCAGAACTGGAAGATACTGCTATTTCCTCTAGTTTCTTGTGAGGCAGGCATTACGCACTAACTTTAGCAGACTACTAATTCTGAGAACAGTGATGCATTAAAGACAATCTATTTGTATGTAGGATTATTAAATCATTTTGCATTATATCAGAGCACCACAGTATAAAATAGGCATCTACAATTAGAACATAGTATATTAAATAAAAAAAAAAAAAAAATCAAACTGTTATCCTGACTACTCCTTCCTTCAAACAACTTTCAATGTTTTACCTTCTAGAACAAAAGCCCCATCACTTGCTCTCCAATTGAAGGTGACAAGTCAAGAAACTGGCTCAGTAAAAACATAAGAAGTCCAATAAAACCAAGAAGACTAGAAACCAAATTCTGAAGTGACCATCTTCCTGGCATTCAAGATGTTGAATAAAGCTTAAAGAACAACCTACTACAGGTTTTCAGCCTGCCTTTTTAATATTAATAGTTATAGCATGAAGAAATGACTCATAGCCAAGTACTAAAAGAGAGAAACTTTCCCAAGCATGTGACAGAGACCTGAAAATCGCCACTTTTAGTTAAACTATATTACTTTACTTCTGTTCTCAAGTGCTGCACTGTGTACAAGATTCACACAAACCTGCATCTCTCTAGCAGCTTTCTCTCACCATTCTGTGACTTTTAAACAGCTTCCAGATGTTGTGCCAGGTTTATGTCAATGCAGTATTCAAAAACTGACAGCAGACTTCCTCTCATACCTTAAACTCGGTGTTGAGGATAACTCCTGTCTAAGTACAGATGAATGACACCGTTCTTGAGACTGTGTGAAAGCTACACTGCTGGGCAACCAGGTAATCTCACAATAGAGCTCCAGTCTGTGGGATCACCTAAGCAGAAAACGTAGCTATATTTTTTTGCAAGTAAGTACTGAAGATTCTCCTGGCCAGGAACAGACTAATAGAGATGAATGTACCTTTGAGACCTGGGCAAGAAAGCAGGCATCCTGGAGCATAAAAGTCTCTCATAAGGCAGACAGGTAAACATTTTTGTAAGTGTACATGCGCATAAGTAAGCCGCAGCTAACTGAGAAAACTTCCCTCCCTTCACAGATATAGAAATGAGGTGCCAAAATCTTTTATCCAGGCAAGTACATTGTTTACTGTAGGGCCACCAGAAGGGCAAATAACACACAGAACAGTAAGCTGCAGTAGTTTTTTTTTTTCAAAAGGGGGAGAGAAGCAGCATAACCCCTTACTTCCACTTCACACAAGTCAGTGCTCTGCTGCACAGAGCTGTGGGTCTCATAAGACATTCCTACATACCACAAGTTGGCCACTCCACATGGAAAAAAAAAAACCTTTTGGACCCAAGGACTTATAGCACAGAATTAGCTACGTCCATCTATTAGGTATGAAATAGTTTGAAACAGATAACATATCAGGATGTAACTGGCCTGTAAAAGATCAACACTGCAAAGCATTCAGTCAGAAAGCAGTAAAATTAAGACTAAAGCAACTATTATTTTATATGCATTCAGGTTAAACATAATTATTTCACTATCTTGGGTTAAAGAATAACATAAACAAGAATAATTTTTGGGGTTTGTCCAAACATCTATTTTATTCACTGCAAATATCACAAATGCTCTGGAAACAAAAAGCTTCTGTGGGAAGATTACTTTTGATTTCCTATACAGCCCTGACATATAAAATTGACAGCCTCACGTCTGACAGCCTTGTTTCCATAGTTTTTAATGTTTGAGAAATGTCTGTAGCACTTGGTAAGAGCGGAAGAGCCTGCTTAGTGAAACTTGCTGTTATGCTGGCTATTTGTTTTGCAAAGAATGATAAGGCTTAAAAAAACCCACCCTGAACCACTGCCTCCTTAATACATTATGGATTAATTAAGCAAAGATGATAAACAAATAGCTTAATAGTCATGAAATAAATTATGCTGCAACTCACAATCACGAGATGCCCAAGTTATAAACAGTCTTAGCTTCACCATTTCCTGATTGTTGGGTGTAAGTATCTACGCAGTTTAAGGCTGTGTTAATTATGACTCCAGGCAAGCACACAATTTTTTACTTGGAATATTCAATAATGAACACTAATCCTAAACTCCACCTCTGACACATTACTATATACAGCACTTTTCATTAGTATGTAATTACTTTGGTAAAGTTGGACTATTTTGTCTAACAAGGCAATCTTGTTCAACCACTTTTTGTTCATTGTATTAGTAACCATTTTCTGATTGTTGTGAAATACTTTGGTTTTCATACATTTTTCCAGACTAGTGAAATAACCACCTTTAAAAGAAATACGTACTCCTCATCACACTCAGTGTATTTAAACCTTTTAATGAAATCAAATTAATATAGCATTAAGATATTAGATCAAAACCACACAGGACCACAAAAGTCAACATCCTATCCCATGAACTAAAAAACACTGCAACAAAAGGTGCTGCATTGGTGAAAAATGCAGTTTTAAGTGAACTAGAAATGGGTTTTCTGGTTTCCTAAAAAGGAACTCTAAAATGGCTGTTAGGGCCCCAGCATGTATCAGTTGTTGCAAACCATTATCTGAGCATAGATTTCTTTGTAGTTGTTGCCAGAGCACTTTTAGTCACAGTATTTTTCAAGTGTTACCTGCTACTTGTGCCAATTTATCGTGAAGTGCATACAAGCTATTCATCATGAGACTTATTTCATCTTCCTAGAATCAGAAAAAACACATTTGTTAAACATCAGTAGAAAAATATTTTCCTCCATTTATCCCCAAAACCTTTACTTATCCTTAGGAAAAAAAAAAAAAAAATGGTTTTACACTTACCCATGAAAAGCTGTGGTGTTTCAAACATCAACAATGATGCAAGTAATAGATTTTGAACCAAAGTATTCACAAAATTGATTTTTTTTTTCAAATCTTGACTAAAACTAACTTAAATTACAGCCTGGACTTATGAGTCTGTCAGAAGAAACTGACAGCTCAAAAGGTTATTTTAATACTACTGAGAGTACAGTGCAATGACACAAAAGTAGTTTGGTGATTTTGGTTTTTTTTGTTGTTTTGTTTTGTTTTGTTTTTTTTTTTTTTTTTTTTTGTTTTTTTTTTTTTTTTGTTTGTTTGTTTGGGGTTTTTTTTGTTTTGGTTTGGTTTGGTTTTTTTTTGATAGCTACTATGTTAAAATAAAATAGTTTTATTCTTAATAAATGTGCAGTGACACTTCATAGAAGCCACACTAAAAGTACCATGCAGTTGTATTCCCACAAAATTTATAGCAAAGTAAGATTTTTACTGTCTACCTTCAAACAACAGTAATTAAAAAAACACATACAAAAACAAAAACTCACACACAACAACAAAACACTCCAGCAAGCTGTGGACTGTACAATCTTGATGATACTTCCTGCATTTGTCACTAGTATAAAAAAGCCTAACTCCACAAAGCAAGCTTGAATATGAGATATCGTACGATCGTTACTTAGAGGGGAGTTAAGCTTATCAATATATTGAGCAATTGTATTGAAATACATCCAGAAACCTTTTGTATTAGAAGGAAATAATTCAAAATATGAAGACAAGGAACATGCAGTTACATACGCTAAGTACTACAGGCCATTCTAAAATGTTGGGGTTTTTTTGAAGATGGCTCTGACTCCCAGGGCAGACTGAAATGGCTGACGACTAGAAACTATTCAGAAAATATGCAAGGAAAATTACTTTCCAGTTTGTGTATCTGCTGATTATACTCACACTGAAAAATCCTAAGTATATTGCAATTTTAATTCCCTGATGCAGCAGCACTCTGACAATGCTAAAATTTGATTGCCTCAATTTTTTTTCTATAAGAGGACTGCTACTAAAAAGCAAAATACTTCTTTCATTAATCAAACATTTGAAAAATTAATTCCTGCAGATGATATCAACAATTACCAGCATCACCTCTCCCTATTCTGGTCCTACAAAACTATCACTGATATTAAACTGATCTGGTTGGTATTCCACAGGAAACTAACCAAATGTATTAACTCATTTCCTGTGTAGAATATACTGGACATGGCAGGAGAGGGGGGAGGGGGAAAAAAAGGCAAAACCAGTCCCCTGCCACTCACACACACCACCAGCAGTACTCCAGGTTCTATTTTTTTGACAGTAGATACACCCACGACTTCACTAATAGCTTCACTGAGACAGACGTGAAACATTTTAGTCACCAACTTTTTTGTAAATTAATGGTTAGACCACAAAGGAAGGGACTGAGCAGTATAACCTTTGAAGCTAAAAAAAAATCAAGAACAGAGTAGGATTACTGTGGAACAGCACACAAAAACCACAGAACAAAGTAACATACAAAACAGTTTCTCAAGGTGTCAAGTCCAGTGCACAAGATGTATTCTCTGTACTACCAAAGTCATTCTGAAAGGATCCTTAGCATTCACCTCACAAAAGTCAATTTGTTCAAAAGATTCAAAAACTTTTTCTACCCTAGAAACTAACTAAGGCTACCTATCAACAAAAAAAAACCAAACCAAAACCACAAAAGAACCCCCTCAAACACACAGAAAACCTCCACATAAGTATCTTGCAGTATTTGCTTATATAGGGCCCAAAAAGAGCAGGTATGTTTACAGTCCAGGCAGAAAGACTCAAGGCCAGGAGAGAGAACCACCAAAAGGTGGCAGGACTAAGAATACAGATACCTTTAATGGTGACATCTCAAAAATGGTTAGTGAACAAAGGAAAAAGTAACAGAATACAATCAAAGTGAAAAAGACTTCTAAAATCCATTTTCTGAAAGAGGCTAACCCTTGCTCTTCTATGGCACTAAAGAGCCTGGAGTTTCAAGTCAATCAGGTTGTACCAGCTGTCATTTCAAGGTTGAGAAGCCAAATGGTAACAGTAAGAGACAAACTGATAAATTGAGTCTCAAAACTTACAATGCAACAATTTTTCGTCAGTTCTACAACACAAATTATGTAACATTTTCACAGTATACAGAGACACCAGCATTGCACAGCCAGATCTTGTAATCCCAGATATACTGCCAGAGGTGAAAAGTGAACATTAAAACCTCAGAGATGCAAGAAGTATGTTCATCTCATGCAAAACATTCTGAAGCTGCATCCTTCTGAACAGAACTGTATTGGTTTTTACACAATCATCTGGCAGACTAAAATCTCAATATTAAGTGGTTTTACTTACTTCTATTTTTTGTAGTTCTTCACTGAGGGGATTCTTGACTGTCAAAAAAAGAGAAAAAAATAATTCATTCTGGAGTCTGGAAATACTTTTAAGAAAGTACAGCAACACTGTAGCTTTATGACAAGACTGTTGTCTTTAGATAAAATAGTGTCAACAAAAACAAAAAACAATTAGCCATTAACCTTTGCTTTAACTCTGCATTTGATAATGCACTATATTAACACTTAGGTTAAACCAGAATCTTGTATATCTGCAAATTTCACAGCTAAGTCCATGCAAGCAAAACCAGGCTTGCCATTGCCAAACTCTTGCCTTAATGACTCACTGACACTGAAATAACTTGAAGGTTTTAAATTTTTTTAGTCTTTAATTTACAAAAGTAAAACTACTTTTTTACTAAGCAATAATCCATACAACACAAAGCTGTACAAATCATCAGCATTTTCTGTTTTTACAAGAGTAAGATGACACACAGAGGTCAGGTGAAAAGTGCAGTACAGCTAAATGACCATTTTTTCCTTTCCAAATAAGTTTCTGCAGCTCCTGAAATTTTAAGTTTATCTATTATATTCCTCTTGGCTACAAAAATGTATTCTTCAAAGAAGAGAAGCTGAAATGAGACAAGTAATTTGTGCTACGCTTCCACTTAAGACCAGGCAGCTGGTGACTGAAGAGATACCAAGGCTGAAAGCAATCACCACCTTTCTAAGCCACAAACTTGTTTCACCCACAATTTGCACTTATACAGAAATTAGCCATTCTACATGCTATTCAAACAGAAAACGAAGCTTCTACTGACCATAACTCACCAAGCACAAAAACAAACAAACAAAAAGTACTCTGGGAAGCCTGACAGAAAATTGAAGGTCTATGTTGCAAATTCACCACCAATACGATGACAAGTACACCAAGAACAGGTAGCACTTGAAGGGGAACATTGCTCCACATACAGCTCTACAAAAAGTAAAGCTCTTCCAAAAGAAAGAGAGTACTTCCACCACTCTTAGGTCTCATGCATTTGCATGAAGGATCTGGAAGAAAACCATCTGGGAAGACTTTTGTGCAGTTTGAAATCCTGCAGTTTAACTTTCTGTATCAAGGCATAGTAGAAGACAATTACTGGCTTAAGTAGTGTCCAAAATACATAATTCCGCTTATATGATGTAATTACACCCACCTCCCCCACCCCAGCTATTGCAGCTGTTTACATTTCTGCTCCCCTCTGAAGGTATCTCAGCAACAGCCTCTGACAGTGCTAACCCATTTGACTTCTTAAAAGGCACTCCCATGTATAAAGATATTCAGAAAACATTAAGAGTTGCCTTCCCAGCAGTCATCTGATTGACGGTATCTTTACTTCTGAACCATAATCATGATTATTAAGCTGATCAGTTGATTTAATTATCAACAGGGAAAATAATAAAAAAAGGTGGACACACTAGATCAAATTCATGGCAAGACTTCTCATTTAGGACAAATGAGAGAATACAGAAAAAGCTAAGGACCAGCGTATACAACAGGGGTCCCCTAATCTTTCCCAAGAGTAATCACATCTAGATAAGTAACTGGGGGTGGGGTGGGGCACTTAAAAGAGAATTATTTATGAAACAATGTAGTTTTTATTACCTGCACAAACTTCTACAGCACTGTTGGCAGCAGCCAGATGCTGACCCACCTCACCTTCGGTGTGAAAGGCAAGTCTGAAGTGGGCATGATTACCATTTCATTGCTCCTAGATGTAGCAATGGTAAGGAACGTATTTCTGCAATTACAACCAACAAATTAAGTATAGTGTGGCAATGAAAATGCTTTCCAAGTAGAGAAGAAAGCTTGATTCTCTGAAACTCTGTAAACTAGTTTGTCCATTTGCCTAAGCTCAGAAGAAAGTTAAGCATGCTAACTACCCAACAGCAATAAGCATTTCAGCTTCCTCTGACATAGCAAAGGAGAAAAAAAAAAAAAAAAAAAAAACCCAAACGCCTCAAACCACGCAAACACAGGGACTAATTTTCACAGACATCCAAACACTTGATTCAGATATCAGACTAAAACTGATGGAAGATGATGTTCAGGCAGTCTTGTAAACCAAGCCCTATACAATTTCATAATCTCACTCTGTAGGCACAATTTCTCAAGACATTGACTACTGGATTATCAAGTTACCAATTTCAAAAGTTTCTCTGTATTTCATTCATTAACTCAGAACATACCCAGTACTCTAACCTTTTAATCTAAATAGGCTAAAATAGGATTAGAGAAACACAGCCAAGGTTCTAGATGATTGCCAACCTCCCAGATTGATCATTAGTTATTCAGACAGGACAATTATGTAATTATAGTCTTTTCCCAAGGTCAATCTTAGTGAGCATACATGAAATCTTCATTACATGGTTTTAAAACAGAGGGGCAGGGAAGGAGGGGCGGCATGAGATGTTACAATGTGTAGGATTCACAATACCAGACAAACATATTTTAGAACTGATGAAAGCCATGGCACAAACACTAATGCAGTACTTCCATGCCTGCAAAGGTGCAAACTGAGAACTGTCTGCTGCAATTCTACATACACTAGGACAGTACAGCAATTAAGTCAAGGCAGTGGTGTTGGGCTTTCACAGCATCACGATCCCAGAGTAAAGTTTTTCACATGTGAGCAACTTCATATTTGGATAAATTAAAGCATTGACTCCAGCAATCCAGACGAGGCATCAGATAAAGCAATCCAGAGGCGATGTCAATGTTTGTCTCTGCTTCACAAGTACACGGTGCTTCAAGTGACAAATAAGAGGAAAAAAAAGGACTCTCCTCCATACTTATCTAACACAAAAACTGTAATCCTTGTAATTCATTATTTCAACTGACACTATAGGATTTTCATTAAATCCCCATGAAGTTAATGATTTTATGGCAAGTTAGCCAATAAGTGGGATATTTTATATATATGTTAATACAGTTTAGGATGCCTGATGCCTTAAGAGGCTGGTATGCTAAATGCAACTGCAACTTATAAACTGGCCATGCAAACAACTGTCAATCAATCTCCATCTATTTACCACACAACCTTGATCAACTTGAGTTAATATGGCCACTCCTTAACTACTTCAGTAACTCGTCTGTTCTGAATCTACCCTTCTCTCTTTTGTCCAGGATCTAAGCTCTTACCAAATCCTCCCACTGGCTCCAGCCACCAATGTAAAATTTTCATGTACTCCACCACGTCTGAGGTATTTCAATACAATACAATATTGCTTGAAAAGGTTTCTTGACAGTTCCTAAAAGGTGTAAGGCATAGTTTTAAGAGTAACAAGTTCTTGTTTTACCAAACTAAGTATTAATTTAATAACTAATATAAGAACTTCTTATGTGCCCTAAGCTCCTCCTCAAAAAGGGTTCGAGACCTCTACCATACAGCCACAATTAATGGCCTTGAAGATAGTCTATCAAGCTCCTGTTTTTATGAGCTTCAGAGAACAAATTCTCATCTACTGATATGACAAAGCTAAAAAATAGAGGTAATTTTCTTAAACAGGAACCTCCTGACTGCTGTCCCAGGGGGTCTTCTCTCCATGTCAGCCAACCAACAACCACATCCACTGCTCTCAAAAGAGGAGGGAAGTGACAAACTACATGGACATGGCAATCTCATTATCCACTAGTACTCCGCAGACAGTCACAAACCTGTGAGAAGCACTGTCAATTTGACCTGGCCACACATCAATACTAGCTGCAGGATAAAAAAGCAACTCTTTAAAAAGCAACCCTTTAAACACTGTAATAGTTAAACATTCTGCTTGTAAGTTTGCTATGTTGGGAGAAAAGCTTTACTCCTGGCAAGTTAAGATAATAGGATTCCTCAGCCAGATGTGGAAGGAAACAGAAAGTAAGCACAGTGAAGGACATCATCTTCTCATGAAACTCAATTTCAGAACAGGAAGGGATATGCTATTTAAATTCCATTTTTAACAAGTGATCTTATTTAAATGCTATTTAATTAAGAACAAGACAATAAGATTACCAAAAAGCATGCAAAAGAAACCAAAGGAGAATACCAATATTGTTAACCAAGAAGACTAATAATGACCCTTACTAATTTACACATATTACTGTTGGACAAGCTGGAAATGATGACTGATAGACTACTAGAATTCCTCAGAATGGCAGAACTGGTCAGTCTCAAATAACAAAAAGTCACCAATAGAAAGCTAAGGGTCAGAGCACCACTCCAAAGCATTCCAGCCAAAGCTGCCAATGCAAATGCACATACCAAGCCATGTCACAAAGATGCTCAATTTCAGGAATACAAGTGCAGTCAGGGTCAACATAAAAGGTTGATCTTTGCTAGAATACAGAAGCTTTCATCTTTAAAGTAACAATAAAGCCACTTGCCACCACCATCCCCCATTTTTCCTAATACATTGTTAACAATTGCAGACAGACAGTATTTCTGTGGCTTTAGTTTTATACAGTAAGACAAACAGGGACCACAAAGTGGTATTTCTCCTCTTTTTCAAAGCACAGTTTAACAGACATGAACTTGCAGCCTAATTGCAGACACAAGTCAGCTTCTATAGTCTTAGTGGTGCAATTTCCAAAGACTGACATAGCTTCAAAGGCAGTCATACCTAGAAAGAACACAGACACCACATAAAAAAACCCCAAACCTTTGCTTAGGACATAAGCTAGAATCTTATCACTAACATAGTAGCAAAATACAGGATTCACTTACCTTCTGGTCACCAAATTAGGATACCAAAAAGTACCCAATCCTTCCACTACAGCTATCTCCTAGATAATGTAGTACCTTGCCCTGAACAGTGTTACCATTCCTGCAGTTTCAATACTCAATACACTTCAACAAACAGCATCAAAACTGAATGATGAAAGAACAGTCATACTAGGACAAAAGAAGAATTCAACTAGCCAAGAATCCTGTCTCCAGCAGTAGGAGGAAGTTTTACTCTTTTCAGAGACACCTGTCCTTAACTGGAAGCGGGGGGGAAAAAAATCAACACAACAGTGGCAAAAATGAGTGTTAGAGCATAAGAAAATAAAGTGTATGCTGATACTTCAACACAACATGCTCCCAGTCATAAAAAAGTGCACTTTGGAAGCTTCCGACACAGACAAAAGTATCTGGCTTTTTTTTTTTCTAAATTACCAACTCCAGTGTATTTTTCCCTAACAATCAGTCCAGTCCCACACTAACCCCAAGCAAGCTCTTAGCTTCAGCAACCTACAATCACAAAGAGTTCTGAAACTGAAACGTGCATGTGTGAAAAACCGGTTTCTCTACTTACTCAAACTTGCCACTTGTTAACTTGAGAAACTCCTTCTTGTATTAAAGGAGACAGTGAGTAATCAGACCCTATTCACCCTCTCCGTAATGCTCATGCCTTTACTTCATTTCCCAGTCCGTCCCTCAGTCCTCACTCCTACACGCTCAAGAGTCCCATTCCTCCTTGCTGTAAAGCCATGTTATGCTTCTCACCGTGTTACTGCCCTCTGAAGCTATGCAGCTCTGCTATGTCCTTTCTGAGGTTGGGGACCAGAGCTGAACACTATTCAAAAGGAAGGAGTAGCATGGATTATTAGCACCATAGCGACAATCTCAAATATTGCCTCTTAAATACACTTTGCTCTCAATTCCTTTCCTAAAAAAATAGGAAATCCTACCATTGTGTTTCCTTCTTGACCCCTACTGAATATTAAGCTAACATTTACAACAGAATCGCTGTAATGCTATCGTCTATTTCTGAATGCACAGGTAATTTGATTTCACAAATGAAAAAGCAATTTTCCAATGTGACTTTACAGAGCTGTAAAACCACAGTCCCAGAGACAAGAAGCATCCCAATTAACCTGTAAGCATTTAATTTCTTAGTGCAACGATGCCAAAGGTGCCACATACCATCCAAACAAGGGTTCAGAGACTATAGGCTGCAACACATACTTCCAAGGTAGCAACTTCTGCAGAAGCAAGAATGTTCCTCCCTGCAAACAGAACAGTACTTTTCTCTTCCCCACCCATCATGTCACAATCAGACTAATTCAAAAACAGAAGTAGGGTTTTGGTTTTTTGTTTTAAATTTGTCC
Source organism: Merops nubicus (assembly GCF_000691845.1). NCBI lineage: Eukaryota > Metazoa > Chordata > Aves > Coraciiformes > Meropidae > Merops > Merops nubicus. The sequence continues at coordinate 13,377 of NW_008632924.1, read as the reverse complement.
CATAAAGGTGTTCAGTAAGTGAATAACCTAATGATTTCCATTAGAAAAACTTCCTCATAAAGAAAAAAAAAAACGGCTGAATTAGCTGAATAATGTATTGTTAACAGAGAAAGCAACAATATTGAAAGCACTGTCTGAAATTGGCCTTTAGCCATTTAGACCTTGGAAACAAATTCTCAGTTTTACAATCCAAGTACTTTCAACATCAACTAACAGATCTGTAACTTATTTTTGTAAGTCTGGGGTCAAGTACTGATTCCACCCAGTGACACACTGAGCATGTGTCAAGGACAATTCTAAACCACTGTCTCTTAAAGCTCCTTAAAATGCCAGGAAAAAAAACCAAATTAATTATTTCAGGAAATAAGTTATTCCAGAGCTCCATCTTTCAAACAGCTTAAATAAAATAATCCTGCCTTATTTTCCCCTCTGCAATTACTCAACACTCAAAACAAATGAGCAGTTCTGCATGATCTCCATCTCCAGATTGTGCTAATTCAAGTAGAAACCACTTTGAATCAGTAGGCTAAATCTCTGTGCTTTGATATTAAGACACCAAGCTGAGCAATTCCTTCACTACAGATCTTCTTTGTGTGCTTTGGAAAGTTTTCATATTTCTAAATCAGTACACCATTACAGTTTGTGCTGCTGTTCAAAGCTGGCAAGGCCAAGGACTATTCAGCTGCCACAAGGAATAGAGGATTCTAAAAACACATGAATCTTTCACCAAGTCAGTTTCTTAGCTGTCTCCATTTAGAGAGCTTCTATTCACAATTTCTTCCCACTATCTGAATTCATTGTGCTTGTGAACAGGTGATACAGGGTTGCTGATATAACCAAACTATTTCATAATCACTTTTTTTTTTTACAAAACCATTCTCTAAAGGAATTAAAATTATCATATTTGTGATAGACATTTCAATTCAGACACATTTTCTATCAGCCCTGAAAACAGCAGTCTTCATTATTTTAGGTAAGAGAGTGGGGAATACCAGAATTTCTCTTTAGAGTTCTTCATTGTTTCTTAAAAAAGCCCCCATATTTTATCTGTATCACCCTTTCTAGAAACATTCAAAGCTACTCCTGCCTATTTAAACACTGGTTGGAATAGACCTGAGCGTTCAAAGATGCTCTTAAATATGGATGGAACTGACATGACTCTGTTTAAGAGGACAGACTAGTGTTTTGGGAGAGCTGCTCATCAGATTATACAGTTTCACCAAAATAAAAATACTAGTTTCTTTCTAGTACTTGTATTAACGATTGAAAACCTAGAAATAATACTTTTTGTGCTGAAAAGATTAAAGTAAAATATATTAATGTGTGCAGTGCCTGTAGATAACCCAATACTGAAAAACTGAAATAGAATAGTTGACTGTCAGTTCCCAAGAACAACACCTTTAAGCAAAAAGATTTATAAAATAAATTCAGAACTGATACAGTTGCCAAGACAGCAAAGCTGACTTTAGAGGAAGTTTTCACTATATCACTGCCATATTCACTCCATGAGTACTACTGCTAGCTAGAGTCTATTTTACTGAAGTGTTCATTTCAAACAGTACTGATACCTCAGACTAACACCTGCAAATATCCAAGAGACTGCCTTTCCTTCTTCCTGGTCATCCATTCCTTCCTAACATCAACAGCAGCAAGACTCAGTGAATAAAAAAAAAAAAAAAAAAAAAACACACACCACACCAACACATAAAAACACCACTACAGAGCTACAGTACAGACACTGCTTGTTTCAAAAGGAAGAATGTGCAACATGCTGCATGTATGAAAAGAGCAGGGAAGTTTACTGTTTCTACTAGAAGATCCTGTGAAAATAACTGTATGCAACAGATGAAGGAACATGCAAATGAGTCCATACAAGAGGCAATGCAGCCACATCAAGAAATTGAACAAGCTTTAGCACAGCACTATCAACGAGAAAATAATACTGCATTTTAATTTCCCAGTTCCACAGACGGATGAGAAATCTCGGCAGCAAAGACTTGGGTAGTGTTTCATACTCCTAACTTGGGGCTGGGGGGCAAATGCACCATCAGGAGTAGTAAGTGCCAGTGACCAAACGCTCCAGACAATACTTCCAGCTGCTATAGCCACTCATGAAGTGATCCCCACCCCAAGTTCTACATCTTCTGTGCCTACATTATTCTCGATGATGCATGTTCAGCATAAGAGCAGATTTTGGCAAGAGCACATTCAGTTGCTAGGTTATTTACAAAATCATTTTTCACACTCTGTATTTGTGGAAAGTTCAAACAATTTTTGCAATAAAGAATTTTTTCCAGTTTTATTTCTACCAGTGTAAGGAAATTTTTTTACAGCAACAGAATTTGCACACGCATCCTTTTGCATTGTATTACAAAGCATATTTCAAGGAGACACAGCCATCTGTGTTCTGTTAGTAAAAATGGCTCGTGAGAAGCACATTTGCCATGCAGTGTAAAAATTAGGTAATGTTGCATTCCTTGCACACACATACGCACAGTCTTCATTATAGGCTAGTGTTTGTATGTGGGAAAAAGAAACAAAAACCCCCTAGACAGACTAAGACTGCTTTTATTAACAGCTGCAAAATGTTACCAGAAGAAACATCAGACTTCAGACACCTACCAGCATTTAACAAGGAGTTAAGAATACCTTCACTTCCAAGAGAATCAAAGCAGGCTTCTGTAATAGCTCTTCTCCTGTCCTCTGTATTGCCTCCCAAATAGTTTAGCTCCTTATACTTTTTAAGGTCGAAAAACACCCACACCTTCAATAACTGAACACAAATGCAACAAACCAAGCAACTATATTCAGAAGCAAGGGAAACTCCACGTTGAAAATATGGCAGTACAAGCAGCTCAATATGAAATTACAAGTGGTCTGCTCTCCTCAAACTCCAAAGTTCAAGATGGAACGCAAACCCATAAAGCCAGTGTTATCAAAACACAGAAGGTTTAAGAATCAATGCGAACTTGCAATTAAATACTAGATCTACTGTCACTCTGCCAAGAGGACCTGTCTGCACAGAAACACTCCTATGATCACATACAAGCAGGAAGATTCCTGTCTTGAAGAGTTTCCAGTGTAAATATACTCAGTTATAACCTCTTCTTCCAGACAGATTTCAGTTACAAAAGTATTAGTAATATGCTATAACAGTATGAACAGTTTACAGCATCCAGAGACAATATTCAAACGGAGAGTGTTGACAGAACACTTAGGAGACTCTCAATCATGACAACAAAAACATTAACAGAAGTCAAGATAAATGTGACATAGGGTATTTGCATATTTAAGACTGGGGTTCTGCTGTGCCTCTGTCTTTTTAACCATTTAGCACACTGGCCAGTCGCTGCTCGCTGCACTAAGAGCAGCAGAAATGCGTAACAATGATCTATGCAAAGTCTGAACACAGTGGTAAAATTCTGAAAGTGCGTGCTCTGGTGTATCCTAGGGAGAAAAAAAGAGCTTACTCTATGCAGGACATACAGACGTAGCTGCTAGCAGGTGTCCTGTCATGACAAAAGATGAGCCTTCACAGTGGAAGCAGCAGCCAGCTTACCAGAAGCAGCTGTATTAGCTACTAGGAGGAGGAAAACCATCTACCATGTGTGAAAAGTCTGATGAGATCAAAATCAGGATGAGCTCAGCAGTAACTCAAGATCTAACACCACTTGACTGGAAATGCATAAAAGTAGGTAATAGGCAGTAACTTCCATTTTCACTCCGTTGGACTAAGACTCTGCAGAGCTGACAAACCTTCCAGCCTGTCTACCATACCACCTGCATTTGTTAGACAGCAAAAACTGGCTGGTTCAAACAAAAATTATCATCTGAAGGCAACAACTAGACTACCACACAGCCATACATCACCATTATCTTTACATATATGCCTTGTCACTGCTTCCTATGCTCAGATGAAGGGTCTGCTTCAACTAAGACTTCCAGTGTTGTTACCATAGTTATTTATTAATTGAACAGGTTACGCCATCAGCTCGTGGATTACGCTGATGAATCTTCCAGCAGTTCTGTGTGCACCCCCCCTAAGCCAAGTGGATCTGGAGAGAACAAGACCTATCTTAGCAAGAAACTCATCTGCTACACAGAAACAGCAAAAAAATGGAAAGGAAGAACAAGCAACTCGTGCTGAGATCTCACACACTGTGGACAACACCACCTTATCACATCGCTATTTGCAGATATGCAAGAACTCTGTAGCTTTTAAGTCACTACATAGCAGTACAAAGCTAGGTGCTTAAATATAAAACAAAATTGACAAAACAAGACCTTAGCTCTCCCTCCTCAAACCATTTATCTCATGCTTACACTGGCCATGTAGATTGTAGTCTGATCCCAAGGTTTGTGTAAGCAGCTCAGTACATTCCCATTTCCTGAATGGCAAAGAATATCCCATGCTAACTCATTCCCTCACAAAAGGATAGGCAGATCCTCGCTAGCCTTTGGTTCTCAAATCACGACAACTCCTTCCTAGGGCTGCTACTTTGATGTTATTTCTCTCCAGTCTAATCTCCCTCCAAAGGAATTACTTTAATACCGCACATCCTACACAGCAGAATAAAACAAGTCTGGATATAACTTTTTTTTTTTTTTTTCTCTCCTTACTTCATGTGCACTTGTACTCAGTCCACACATTTTTGTCTAAAGTTTATAAGCAGCACCTTTAGCTGAATGTCAAGAGGAAAAAAACAGTATTTAAAGCTACAAACAAAAACAAGCATCAGACATTGCATTGCCCACTTCCCAAGTACATGGACGTGTTAGTGCTCAAAGTAAACAAGCTAAAAAATTCTGTAGAGCTTCTGCAGGGCGGACCACATTTGATGGAAGTCAAACTTAACAGACATTAATCATAATACACCTAAGATCACCAAATCAGCCGGTTCATTAGATTCTGAATAAATGGGCTCCCAGGAGTATCTAAAAGGCTAGTATTTCTGGTCTTCAATGAGAAATGAAAAACTACGAACTCGGAGGACACTGTACATGCAGTACTATAGTATGGCTCAGATGTTCTCAGCACTCCTGTTTTTTTCTGTGTTTATATAAAAATGAATGTTCGGTATTATTAACAAAATATAATGTACCCAAACACGAATATATCCTTCAGACACGACTCTGACTCTCTTTCCCACAGAGATTTAAAAATACCTTTATCCAAAGCTGCTTTTGCATAAGCAGTACTTCACGTGCTTACAGATAAGAGACAAAACCCAAAAATAAGCAGAGAGACTAGGTCCTTCTCCAGAAGGAAATCTGCATCTCTAATCTCATCATCTCAGCTAGGCAAAGAGTCCCCAACACAGCATAAAGTTCCTTTAACAAAAAAAGCACCTTTTCAGCTTTTTCCCTGAAATACACTATGCCTCTCATCTCCAAAATCTTCCCTGAATCATTCATTAAGTGCAAACCAATACAAAAAAAGACTACAATGAACCTGACATCATACACTCTTCTTCTTTTCAAGATCCCACCAAGGAATTTCATAAATCATTTTCTCTAATTTACAAAAGTAACAGTAAACTATTTCCAAGGAATCTGCAAGAATGAGAAACAGGCCAAGCAAGACTGCCAGACTGGCCCTTCCCCAGTAATTCAGTTTGACAGGGGATTTCCATAGCCTGAAAGAGGCCTCTCAAGGGTTTGTCACAAGCACCACCCAGTCTGTCACTCAACAAAATTAACAAATACTCTTTGATTGTCTGAAGCATGACACCTGAAAAAGAACAAACAGCCAACTAAACTCTTAGATACAGGTCAAATGCCAGAGATGAACAGAAAATTTAGTGATGGATTTACCACTTCCCAGAAAATATCCTGGGAATTAAAACAAAAAAAAAAAAAAAAAAAAAAAAAAAAAAAAAAACAAAAAAAAAAACAACACCACCACAACACACACACCAACACCAACCCCAACCCCAACCCACCAGACACTGCAAACAAGAGCTGTTTCAGGTAACCTAACAAAAACCCCAGAACAACAACAATCAATCAATCACACATCTCTGGTGTTTGATATCCTTCATTCACAGTACACACTCCATTGCTGAATATCTGTTGACAGGTTTCAGGTTAGTTCAGGCCAGACTTCTGTTATCTACAACCAATAATATCTACGCATTCAGATAAAAATTAATGAAGTTGTGCTGTGAGATATGCGACTACTGGACACAAGGGGCTCATGTTGTGCAGCCTGATAATACTGAACAGACATTGGTACAAGTGCTACTGAGTGAGTGTGCTGTGGAATGTTTCATTGTGTGCTGACACCATGAGATGATGAGTATCGAAGGGACAGATGATTAAGGTGAGTGGCTTTGATCCACAGCCTATTGAAAATATGCAAAAGCTAACAAAAGCAGTTACAAAGTCTGAGGTTGATGGTCTGAGGCTTCTCCAAAAAGCAAGTCAAGAGATTTCAGTGACCTCCATAGAAACACTTTTCTGTGGAGAGGAGGAAAATAAAGATCTAGATGTGGCCTTAGAATCTCATCTGGAATAACATTATATTTATCCACCTCAGCCCAGCAGTGCTCCTGGGATAAAGTTTCCTTTGGTCAGCTGCCTAGCGAGGACAGGCTGATGCTGCATTTATGCAAGATGCCCTGAGTCTGAATAGAAAAGTTTATTGAAAAAGTACCAGAAAATGTTAAGGGGATATGACCGGTATATAAACTCTGTATTAAGACTTAAGTGAATAAAGGCAGTATGAAGGAATTCTTAATACGTATATAAAACATTTCTTTCCTAAGAAGCCATGTTCCAACTTAAGTAAATGGCTTTCTCCAAGACACAGGAACACCAGCCTAGGAATTGCTCTCATTCCTTCATTTATAAACAGACCTATTTCTTACTTATCTAGCACAATATCACTAGAATTCAATGGATCTTACAGACAACATACTGAATTTTAACTCAATATCAGATCTCTTTTTTTAGCCTCTACCTCTTCTTCTCCTCACATTAAATAGCCTTCTATATCAATTCAGTCTGTGATTCAGTTCACTTAAAGATCAAAAGGAATTTAAGACTCTAGAAAGGAAGCTTTATTCAAGATACCTGTGTTACAATATGACCCTCAGTAAGCAGAAAATTTGACCCTTTCCTCTGTAAAAAAGAATTAATCTCCATAAAACACCAGGTATAACAGAAAATCTCCAAAGGAGCCCCAACAGACACGCTGCGTACTCAGTATGCACCCACACTCACTTGCTCCTTAACCTCTCACACTCCACAGTAAACTGTAAACACACAGCAAAACAGAGAAACATCACTAAACAGCATTGTGAGAAGTACAGCACAGTAGGACTCAACATCAGACATTATAAATTGGAGCAAACCTTCTACACAGAAGGAACCTATATGAGATCAGCTTTAAGTCGTGCAGTGGTTCTTCTATCTATCCTTGCATCCATCGGTATGCTTCTTTCCCTCAGCAACCCTTATCCTTTTTCAAGTTTTTCTAAATTAGGATTCCTCAGCAGACAGAAGCCAGTTACTTTGATCAGTGGCAGTTACACTATCTCCTCATTTATTATAATCACAGCACCTTCTCCCACAGCTCTAGACCAACCAGAAGCCAAGAAAGGAGGTGTAAGGACAAAGATACTGCTACTGAAGTAGCAGGTAACCTAAGAAGAACCTGAAGAACACTATTAGAGTTGACAGAAGTTCTTAACAGAAGAAACACAACTTTGCTTCTCACTTTCCCACTCCTTTCCAGTCTGCAGTGCTTTATAAACATGGAAAAGTTGCAACCAGATCTGCTTCCAAATCCTAGATCACTTTTCTCACATCATAAACCAAATTTTCTTTTCATAAAAACTATCATGCACTATGGAATGAAGTGCAAACTTGCAACTACTTTTTGATACCCAGTGAAACAGATCCTCCCAGAGCTCTTCTGCACCCTTGCTTGCCAGGCATGTAATTTTAGTTCCAACTTCCCATTACTTACTTCACAAAAAAAGCACAGTAGTAACATTGAAAAAATGTCATTATGAGACTAGCTAAAGCCACGGCGTAAGGCAAGTTTTGTGGTTGTCTGCAAACAACAACAAATTTAAGGGATGAATGCCAAGTAAGTTAGTTCTAAGTATTCTGAACAAAGTAGCAAACATCGCTATCTCCTTAAAAACGGGAATTCTGAAGTTGCATCACTTTAGTTTCAAATACTGATGAGCAACTTTCCTATTTATAATTTAAAATACAGATCTGCTCTAAAGGTAAATAGACTGTTTATTATGTTTTAGAAAGGATTTGAAGTTGTCAGCTAAGATCAACTCTTCCGTACTGTGTAAGAACTATTTGAACTTCCCTTTATGTCACCTAAAAGAGAAATACTTGCTAGAGTTTGAAGTAATATACAGAAAGTAGAAACAGCTCTATGCTAATATGTCATAGAAGTTGTCCCTGAAATACAAGTCAGAGAATCACTTGCTAAAGCACAAGCAACATTAATAGCCACACCACAAAGGAACTCTCCAAATCCTTTAATTTTGCTTCCTCCCTTTACTCCTTTTTGGATAAAAAAATATTTATAGAACAGAATTCGTTTTCATCCATTGAAGCCAACACTGGTCAAGATGACAGACTCTTCTGAGAAGGTTATCTTAGAAGGCAAGTAGATTTGTAACAGTTCTTTGTGAAATACCACAGCACTTTAATAGTAATTTGCAGGCTTGTGAGCATAACAGTCATCTTCTCGTCTTTTATACAGCAAGTCTACCTTCTTACCAATGAAAATTCCCTGCATAAAATTCCATAGAAGTTTTAACACCTGAGAGATTTAGAAGCCGAGAACAAAGGAACATCAACGGAACAGAATTAAAACCGTCAAACAGTGATTTGCATAAGTTTCCACTTGCAAAATATGCAACTGCTTGTCTCATAGAATTAACATTTCAAAAACACAAGTTGTAGCAAATGTAGTAAGGATTATCCTCCTATCAGTTGTTTTGTAACGCACATCATAGAAAGTATCAAAATCACCAGCAAGAGATATTGCTTTCAAAAGCTTCTCCTAGTAAGAACATAAGATTATGAACAAGACCTACCTGAAAGTTTCAAGATTATTTTATTTTTATTGGGTTTTTTTTGCAACATCAACTACTTCCTAGGCAAAGTACTGGAGCAGACACAGTGAGACCTTCAATGGGATCTATTTCAGATTACAACCTTAAGGAAGCACCCATACTAATGCTCCCATCTTTCAGAAGATAAACCACACCTGAAAGGAACATCTACTGATCTGGTATTATCAACTTCCAGTGAAAAATAACTTTAGAACTAACAACTCCCAGGAGCAGCCAATTGAGATGCTTGGAGTAACATCACAAAACAAAAACAACAAGGTTGGAAGAGGTACTACATTCTTCAGAGTTTGAAGAACCCTACTAAGTAGACAAAAGTAAAATCTATCATTTTGCTGTCAAAAAATACTATGCTGGCTTGGCAAGAAGTCGATACAACTCCACGGTATTTTGAAGGCAGGCACAAGGAAAACATGCTTTACAGCAACAGCCACATGAATACGTTTACCAGCACCAAGCCCAAACTGACCTTTCACATAAAACACCTGTCAGAGCTAGTAAGCACAATATGTGCTTATGCATTACTTGGTCTTCTACGTAAGCTTAAAGAGTAGTTTAATTTCAATGGCTGAAGATGCTTTAGGAAAAGCCCTGTAGACATTTATCTGCATTTTAGACAGCTAAACACATAAGCTCACCATGTGTAGTTATACAGAAGAATTAGTCCAATTCCAATTTGTCTTTGAACATTTTATGTTGCATGTGCAGAAAAAAACTAAAGCCTTTTAGAGCTATTTCAGAGTTTTGAATAAGAAATCATTTGAACATTATGCACAATACAAGTGACAATCCTCTTCTGAAGTTTTCTGCTTATTACTTCCCATCTATATTATTTTACCTGGCCTAAATTCAACCCTAATGTGTCACTTAGGCCCCTCCCTAGCCTTACACACACCTCCTCAGTTCTCAAATTACAGCCTGACAAATACTGTAAGAACTGACACTGGGTGTACTTGGCAATACGTATTTTTCAATGCCACACATAATATCACTTTATTTTCACTGAATTTCATTCTAGGTAATGAACAATTAAGACAACGAACATTAAGCTCAATGTGCAATGTTCCTTGTGGAGCTAAAATAAGAAGCCTCCCAAGCATACAAATAGCTCCCGTTTTGTTTTCTCACAGTAAGTGTAATGATGGAGATGTGTGTAGCGCAACTTCACTGAATCCTAAAGCCTTTTACGACACAGCTTGAAGTTGAGAATAATTTTAATTTTTCACAACCAAATCATTCTCAGCCAACAGAATCTTACCTACAGACAAAGACAGGAAACAAAAAAATCTGTACATCACCAAGCTGAAAGGATGCTTCTTGAGATACACTATTTTTCAATACTAATGTATGACACAGTTCTTCTTCCATAAAGAAAACAGACAATACACCCACACAAGCACAGCAGCCAAAGGAGTCACTCGGATGACGTTTAAGCTCAGTGTAGCACCTAACCAAGGACAGGGTTCTTCCCCTTCCCAGTAGCAATCAGTTTTCATTAACCTGTCTTGTCTCTTCTTGCCTATTCTACAGGCCTATCACATTCTCATTGGATATGCCCACTTGAGAATTAATTTAGTGAGCATGTGCTGAGCAATTCCCTGCTCATGCCCACGTTACTTAAAAGAAGCAGCATGCTCCTCTTCCTACCAGAGGAAGCTAGCCACAGAATCTCCCATTTGCTTCTTTCAATAGGCCCTGTGCCCCCTTCCCATTTGTCACGTCGCAAGGCCCTGGGCTGTGAGGAAGGAGGACAGATGAAATGTGAGTGCTGCCACCAGAACAATTCTTCAGGAAATCCACTTTCAGGAGCTCTGCTGAAAAGAGCCCAAACAGTAACAGGCAAAGAACTGGCTTAATTGAACTACCAAGCTACAGAGGGCTACCAGACTGTGGGTTGAGCAGCCTAATCTAAGCAAAAGGGCAGAAAATAATTTCCCCTGTTTATCAGTTCCAGCAGGATTAACTTTTTAAGAGCAATACACTCAATACAGTGATCCCACATGCTCTATAGGAAAGTTCACACATTCTAAACAGTCGTCTTACAAGACAAGATGATCAGAGTGGATTTCTTTCTGCAGTATGACTGCAGTCTGCATAGCTCAGACATTCAGCTTTATCTATCAGCATGGCAGGCAAGTTTTAATTCAACTACTGATTTCACAGCCAGAAAGTTTACCCCAGTAGACTGACAGATCTTCTCCCCTATTAAAACCATCTGACTTCAAGACTAGGGAAAAAAAAATAAATCTAGCAGGTACTAGTAAAGTCCACAACTTATCAGTAAGAAAATCTGTGTGTCTCTAGCAGTTGTGGGTTGAAGCTAACCACAGAACATGAGTAGTCCCGACAGTCACACTATACCGTATCTAATTTTAGCTCACCTGTCTATGTTCACTGCCATATATTCCCCCCTCCCCCAAAAAAGAGGCTGAACAGTAGTTAAGAGCCACGTGGACACCAAAGAAACCACTGCAAATGCTTAAGTCCTTGCTGCTCTTGTCCTTCCTAAACACTAAATTCCTTCCTATCCACCCCAAAGAGTGCAGAACAATTACTCTGCTACCATCACGTAATGACCAGGGTTCAAAAGAGAGAAAAAAATTAAAAGGAAAGCAGGAAAAAAAAAAACCAGCCCACGCTGCTATTTCTGCCCTATAACATCTAGCAGACACCCATCTAGCAGTGGGATCACTCCTTACAAGGCTCTGTGTACGTGCCCACACATGAGTATATAAATCCTCTACTATCTATACAAAGAAATATATGCCTGTGCATCCATCCCACATGCCTTCCTCAATCATTTCAAGAAAAACCACAATTCCCCAAGGACCTTCTAATGATCTCAGGTCCCAAAACTAGCTTTTTGCATAATTTTTCATTGCTCCTGATGAGAAATTAAGACAGCAACAGCATGATTCTTCTTCCTGATGTTGGAATCTCCACTGTCCATTTCAGAGCAGCCAAGGATTGAATTGGCATGAATCACCACCCTTAGGTGGTACATTTCCATCTCTGTATGCTTTGAGAATATAAAATGGTAGTTTCTAAATTCATTGCAAGTTACTTTTGCATATTAGAGAAGCTTCCAAGTAATTTCAGGATTAAGAACAATCTGAAATTCAAACTAAAGCACAACAGTATTTCCTCATATATATATACATATACACACACATCCTGAACATATTCGCAACTATATTTAAGAGAAAAGTACTTATTAAAAAACAATACACAACTGGTCCAGCATTCCCTGCACGAAGTTTGTTGTGGCATGTAACATCACCTCAATCTAGCACTCTTTTCAAGCCTCAGTACACGTAAATGAGAACAACCCGCATTATAACCAAACTACTACAGTCAAATCTTAGCCCTGCAGGAATCCCAGGTATCCAAATGTGCACGATTACTCCTGTGAGATTAGCGTCAAACCTTACCTGGTCAATCCTCTATTTCCTCTGCTATACTGAGCAAAACAGATAAAACGCTTTGCAAAAAAACAAACATGCTAAGAAACGTGGTATCAAACAGTTACAGCAGGGAACTGCAGGATGCCCTGCAAGCTTATTATACTGGCTCGCAAGGTACATACTTGAGGAAAGACAGTTCCTCTGTGCTTCATCCTATATAGAAAGATTATACCAAGGTGCAACCCAGAACTGCTTCGTACGGGATGTCTGGGAACGCAAAGGTGAGTTAACAGTTGTACATCCAGATGCAGAAAGAAACTGCTCTTACCCTTCACCTAATACTTACTGTTGGCTCCCACATCCTCGGCTACTCCAGAACCTCTCATTCTCAGGTATGTGAATCCCAGCATCAGAAAGAACAAGCATGCAGCAGTTAAGAGGAACATGGACAGGTAATGTGCACTGAAGCCTCCAGTGGTGGATACCTCCTCTCTTTTGAACTGTTGGAGAAGCTCCTCCTCGGGCTCTGAGAGATTCTTCTTGTAGGTGTTTTTCAGGTAGGTATGATTTGAACCCGTATGATTGGAGTGGTTGAGTCTAAGGGAGGTGGTGGTTCCACCCGGGGGAAGGCTATTAGTAGCTGAATAGATCCTGGATTCCACATTATAGCTACCAGTAGCACTGCCGAGAACATGATTATTGGTGGCTTTCCTAACGGCGCCTGGCGGGTCAGTGATTTTACCGCTGTCCATGTCCGTGAGCGGTGGTGGCAGCAATACTGTAGGGGATTTCTTAGACAGGCCAGCGCGGTACCTGGGGCTGGGAGGACTTGAGTCCAGATTTTCACATCCTCCTCCTCCTCCTCC
>NW_008632923.1:81248-81488 GCF_000691845.1 Merops nubicus | reverse complement strand
AGGGAAGGGAAGGGAAGGGAGAGGGGAGACACAGCCTAATTTTTGGCCTGAACATTTTGCTCCGTTTTATTTTGCCTGACGTGTGGATGTAATGTTGTTAACTCAGCCCTGATCACAGCGTGGGTGAGTGGGGGAGGTTTGAAGAGAGCACGAAAGTGTTGGGAGAAGCACGATATGCCACAAAACCTGACAATGCTGCCACCTATAGACCAAAAGTGACAACATCAGCTCCGCAGAGAC
>NW_008632923.1:46920-81180 GCF_000691845.1 Merops nubicus | reverse complement strand
ATGTATGAACAAATTCAGCCTTCTGCACATGGTTAATTCACCTGGTGAACTGATGGAGCATCTACTTTGGTTTATCTAGTTCAATGCTTTTATATAATTTAATTAGGAACATCACGCAGCAACCTAACCTGTCTACAGAAATTACGAGCTGCAAGTCCAGAGCCCATATGAATCCTTTTGCTCAATTAAAGCTAAGCAGTTTTTTATAGAAAGATTTTTTTTTTCTTTAAAGTGCACACAAGGAGCAATGGAGCATGATATGCCCTTTTTTCACATTAAGGTAATTATATAAAGGCAGTAACATTGGCAATACTTGCTGGAATCAAAGATTTACACTGCTATTGCAGACACTTTATCTGTCATTTTAAAGATATTGGCACAATTTGCCTATGCTATGGTAGAAACATGGGTGATTAGACCTAATGCCTTCAGATATCTTCATGTCACTGTCCTAATATTAGCACTTACTACTAAAATATCATGAATAATCTAGAAAATTGATTTTTAAAATGTTTTGAAATAACCATCTGTATTTACAGCTATAATTGGCCTTTTCATTGGTGTTTCCATGTATATTATATATATTTAATATAATAAATCAATATTGCTATTTTATTGTCATTTCTGGCAAGTTTTTTCCCTTTTAAATATTACAGTCCTTCCTAAGGAGCTAATTCACCCAGCTGGAGGAAAGTAGCCCCTTAACAGAGTTACTTCTTAACTGTTAAAAATAAAATAAAATAAAACAAAACAAAATAAAATTCCTTGCCTAATCTGCCAATGCTATACTGTTATGCAGCAAATAAAGCAAGATGAATAGAGCACAGTGGAGTGCAAGTCAGTAGGTTTTCAGCTACATAGTCATAGAGGGGTTGAAGATCACAGACAGATGAGCAAATCCTCAATGCCTCTTTCTATACTAAAAGCTACCTCTGCATTTTACGTTACAATCACTGAATGAGAAGAAGAAGCAGCACCCTGATAGGTTTCAAAGCAGACAGAAATGTTGCTGGCACAAAGGCTTCAGAAAAAGGTAGGATTTTTGACAGCCTTTGAGTTATTGGCTATCTGTAGCTCCTTGGAGAACCTACAAGGTTTTTTTGGAACATGTTTCCAAAGTACATGACATTCCTCATATTTTATATCAGAACATTAGGGTAAATTAAGAAACTACTTGCCATGTCCATGTCCTTAAAAATTAGCACCTGTGGACAAGAGAAACCTTGTGAAAGAAAAGGAGGCTAGAAACTGTGCCACATCATCTGTGTTTTGTGCCTCTGCTTCCATGGAAGGTTGGCCAGGATGTGGCTGTCACCAGGGATGTGGTGTGAAGACAAGGCTCAAAACAGACATCTTGAGAAGAACACTTCAGTAGACTATGGGTGGCATACAAGTTTTTTGTGGTTTATGTTGGCTCCTCTGTGCATTTCAAAACAGTTTGTCTGATTTTCTTTAGAACTTCCTGTATATAGCATGCCCTCATTTCAGTGTTTTCTTTCTAACTGTACATCTCAGGCATCAGTCTACAAAGTAGTCAGTTCTATAATTTCCCACATTTCCCCAAGTTTCCCATCATTCCCATGTGAGCACTAACACATTAAATCTTCAATACTTTGAAAAAACACTTAATTAAACTGATTTTGTTCTGATTTATTTTCATACAACCCATGTACCAAAGGAAAGGTCCTGAGATAACTAAAGGATAGAACTGATGTTGGTAGGCAATATGCACTAAAAGATCAGTCCCACAAACTTAAGCATTTAAACATTTTTTTTTGAGAAAGCTAGAAGATCTTTTGTATTTTCTTAAAAGTAATATCAGAGTTCTTTTTAAACATATTCATTAGCAACTTCTTATTTACTATGCACATGCATAAATGTGAGACTAAGAGTCATCCTATTAAAATAAGTAGAAGTAGTGCTGTGATTAAAGTTTCATTTATGCTGAAATAGGGCCTTATATTCTACATACACTTCCATTCATTATGTGCATATTGTGAATATTAAATAATGTTAAATTACTCCCTTTTTCATAATCGAATCAGTTTGACAGTTACAATGTTCAAGCATTAAGCAGCACATATTATGATGGCAGCTCCCTATCATTCAGTAATTTTCTCCCTTTTAATATTTTTGAATTTTATCTCTCACAAGTAGGTGAAATCCTACCTTTGAGAAGTGATTTGGCATATTCCTTAAGATGTTAAATCTAGTCAATAAGACTGCTCTCCTGCGTATCATTGTCTTTGAGTAATGTAAGTTTTTTGGGACTTGCTACTTCTCAGTCTCTTTAGGAACATAGTGAGGATGAAGTTCATTGGAGATTCCTCTTTGAAAATAAAAAGTGCTGGGGTTTAAACCCCCATCCCTGAATGAGGGTTGGCATATGGATGATGTCCACAACCAGGCAACAAAGACCCTCCTGACTGGTTTTCACCCAGGGTCTAGCCAGCCTTGGGTGGGAACTGATTAGGAGATCGCCACCAGGTGCCCCCACCTTCCACATTAACTTGGAGGTGGGGCAAGAAGCCACCTCTATAAGAGCTGACTCTGCTTGCAGTGGGGTTGGGAGGTTTGTTTATGTAGTGGATGTGTTTTGTGGGTGTTTTGGCTCTTCAACTCTTCATGGCAAGTAGATCTCCCAGGATGGTGGGGCAAGGTCATGAGTCTCTCTCTGGGAGACTGCTACATAATTGGACTCATTGTCTGGCTTATTCTATCTACCACAGCATGGTTCCTGAGTCAGTTAACTCCCTTCTTCATACAATATGCAGTGAATGAGTGCATTGATATGTTCCTCCCTTTGGTTTTCTGGCATTTTGGATCTCTGGTGTGTGATGTGGTAGCAGAGTGGGAGAGGAGTGTAGAGATATGGGAGGAGTTTGGCTGCTGGTCTGCCTGTTAATGATAATATCATTCTTTATTGGGCAAGTGGTCAGCAGAAGAAAACGGCAAATGGAGCCTTCACCTCCACCTTTGCCATCACCATGGAATCGTTGTGTTTGGTTCCACAGCAATAGAGTAGATGGCTGGGATGATCCAAAGAGGACAAGGAGTTTTGGTTCTCACTTCCTATTAGAAACCAGATGTTCTGCTTTATTTCTCAGACTTAGAGTACTAAAGGTGAGACAGAGAGGGTATAAGGAGAGGCCTTCACTGCATTGCCCTTGAGCACCAAGACAGCACTAAGGTAACTTCAAGCATTTTATGAAGTTGGGGGGTCCATAGATTTAAGAGAAGAATGAAAGAATTGTTTGAATAGTGACAGACCTAGTCGATTTTGAATACAATTCTTTAAATATTAATACCATGGCTCAGGCAAAGAAAAGGAGTCCAACAGTAGCTCCTGCACACCAGGAAGGAAGCATCTTTTGGGGCAGACAGTGAGCCTAGAAAGTTGAGGATAAGGTCAGATCTTGGGTATTTTTGCTGGGTAAGTTTGCAAGATTTGTTTGTAGTCTTTCAGGAACACAGATTCCTATGGATGTCCCACAACAAATTAAAAAAAAAAAAAAAAAAAAACAACCACACAAATTGTTCTTCATGGTATAGTTAGAAAATTCTGCCTTCTGAAAGACAAACCACAAAAGTGAAATTATTGCACTCCTGCTACCTGCACAGTATTTCTGTGACTCAGATCTTACCTGTAAACAATTGCAATTTGGAAACAAACATGAATTACAAAAAGAAGAGAAAGAGACTGAGCGTATCAGCTATGATTCTATTGTGACTTTTTCTGACAACTCATGGAAGTGTCTCACTGAACAACAATCCAAAGGGAATAATAGATTCATGAACTTTAAAGACAGAAAAGTCCATTTTGTAATGATGATTTTTTTGCAGCACATTATTATACTCTGCACAGATTAGGCCATCTATTACTTTGTACTATCTTATTCTAAGTTTTTCTCCAAAGCATCATCCTTCATAGACTTTAGTCTAATAGGTCTAAAGTAATTCACCCTAATTTACCAGAGAATATAATAATTCTATATCTATTATCTTTATCAGAAAAGATGACTTAATTGGACCCTAGAAACGTATATTGGACTTAGATTAGGTTAAAAATACAGATTAACTAAAATGAGACACTTGTTGTTAAAGCTGAACACTGTGGTAAGGAAATACTGAAAAAGTGAATTCTTGCATTTGTGACTCGTTTGCAGGATTAACACTCCTTTAAATACAAGTTTGATTTAGCTGTAACAAGTACATTGATGTAAATACAATAGGACATTCCTAAGGGGAATTGCAGGATTTTTTTAAAAAATGCATATTTACTACAATAAATGTTATGCCAAGAAATTTTGTAGCCACCAAAAACATGGAAAATACTACACTCAAAGCTAGAAAACTGTTCCAGTACAAAGCATGCCTAATATATATAACCTCCCAAATACACAGTATATCCCTAGTAAAAGTTGTAAATTATAGTTGCAAATGAGGGCACAAACAAAATTTTGCTCAAGGCATGAATCATAAATTCAAACAATAAGCATCTCCTGCATGAGGCACAACTACTTCATTTACTTCTTATACTGTTTCCTAAACATGAAGATGAAAGTAGGTCAAGTAAATTTAGCATCTTTTCACATGAAGTATGTTATGATAGTTGGTGGCACAGCCTAATTTACAATTACATGGGTTTACATTAATATTAAAATGTGTTTTCACTGTGCTGTGTCATTACACATATTGACATTTTACCTCACAATGACAGAATCATAGAAAACACCCAAGATTTGGAGGAGGGAGTGAGCAGAAGGGGAGAGAAATATTTACCACAATTGCAGCTTCAATGAAATGTTAGAGAAGATCTTCATGTGTTATTCAATGATATTTCTAAAACTGATTCTTAATTTTTTTTTGGGGGGGGTGGGGTAGGTATGTTTATAACAGTGAATTGCAAGGGGAGAAGAGGGAAAGTTGCATAAACCACTGGATTCCTTTATTGTCAAAATGTGTCAATTTTTTTGTAACCATTTATCAAGAAAGAGTTTTTCTGAGAAAATTCCAAAACTTAACAGCCATAGACTCTCTTAATATTGTATGGAAATGCAAAAGAAACTTTAAATCAGAAGTTGGAATCAGAAATTTTGTAATTCATCATTCTGCCATGGAGTTTTAAATATGATACATCTAGGAAACTTTCCTGAAATAAATGATTAATTTTATTATAATTTTCTTTTGTGGGAAGCAGAAGGATTTTGGTGTCCCTCCTTTTCCAACAAGCTACTGTATATATATTATTTTTAATTAAAATTCCAAAACCTCTGAATTTCTATACATATAGTATATAGGAAAACTTTCTGGGAGAGATGAAAAAGACTAATCTCTTAAGAACATATTCATCATAACTAATAAGAATTTTCTATCAAGACCAGAATTTGTCTTGTTTTGCCAAACTAAAGCTGTTTATCCATTTTTGTTTAATGAAATAAAAATAACTTCAAGCAAAATAAATTTTCAAAGAGGCATGTATGTCTGCACATGTAGGTGGATGAGTACATATACGGAACTGATAAAGTAGACTAGAAGAATGGGAGAAGGCCACACATCAGGTAATAGTTCCTTCCACTGTATGGAGTCTGGCTGAGCTGATTTTCCGATAGCAGCCTCCTGGTGCAGTGCCCTTGTGCTCAGAGTCAGGAGGGTGTTGACAACACCCATGTTATGACTGCCACCAAGCAGCACTCACACAGTGCCAAGGCTCCTTCTAACATTTCCCCCGCAGTGGGATGGGGGGCCGGAGCTTGGTAAGAACAGAACAGAACAGCTGACCCAAACTGACCAAAGGGATATTCCACACCCTATGACATCAGCTCAGCTATAAAGCTGGTACAAAGGAGGAGGCGGGGGGGCCTACTCGGTCCTCCAGAGCAACCGCTACACGTTTTGGAGCCCTGCTTCCCAGGAAAGGCCAGACATCGCCTGGGGATGGGAAGGAGAGAATAAGTCTTTGTTTTTTTTCCTCTACGCTTCTGTGCATGGCATTGCTTGGCTTTTGCTCTTTAATTAAACCGCCCTTGTTTTTACCTGCAAGGCTTTTGTCTCTGTCTTATTTTCCTTTCCCCTTTGGCCCTGTGGAGGTAGGAGAGGAAAGGGGAAGTGTGATAGAGTGGCCTGGTAGGTGTCACTTGCTCATCCAGGATTAACCCACCACAGTCTTTTTTGGCACCCAATGTGGAGCAATTACATGCTAGTTTTATATTATAGCTACAGTAGCTTCTAGGCTGCAAACCTCTATGCTGATCATGGGTTTATTGACTGTGGCTTATCTCTATTTTGCTAAGCTTTGGAACATGCTAACGCAAATAATGGCTTTCTGTTATGTCCTGCCTGCAACTACTTTACTTTGTTGGGTAAGCTATCTTGTGGAGAAGATGAGGGAATACATCTCTCTCTCCCTACTAGGGATTGATGTGAGCAGCTTTATTGCTCAGGCTCCTAAGGTACTAATTCACCCTCACATGAGCTGTTTAATAATAGCAGTTAACACTGTTGGCCTACTATGGTTTGCATGGAGTTTGATCTTGTCTTGGGGTAAGAGAAAACTTTTGTGTGGAGTGACACTGAATTGCACCCTGAGGTGGCCTATTCCTGGGTGGCAGGGTGTATGGAAGGATTTGGGCAGGTTTCTAGGATGGTTATCGCCTCCCATAGCCTGGGACTTTATACCTAAACAGGCAAGAAATCCTGTAAAACTGACCCAACACCTAATAGAAGGGTGCCTTGTCTACCTTGATGAAAACTGTATTTGGGTCTGGCCTGTGCCTACTGAGCTGCAGTTCAGTGGTCTCAGAAGACTGTGGTTGAGGTAGAGACTCAAACTTCGCAAACAACTACTGCTGCAATTACCCAGTAGTTCTTCTTGTCCATTGCTTCTTTTTCACAACAGGCCCATATCCATGATTAACAAGGGCAAGGGATGAAGAGAGAGGGGAGGACGAGTTGGGTCAAGAACCAGGACCCTCAACACAGAAGTGAGGACACAGTAACAACTAAAACAAGAGGTAGAAAATACCCACTCCTTGACCTCATCAGAACTTTGGGACCTGAGGAAAGATTACAGCTGCCAGCCAGGTGGGTGGATTGCCACCTGACTTCTTTGAGGCTAGGATAATGGGGCTGATACACAGCAGCTAGAAGGTAAGGAAGCCCAGCAGCTGGGCTCCCTTGCTAGTAATTGGGGATTTGAGAGAGGAACTAGAAAAGAGTCAGCAATCTGCAGTTTCTGGAGATGGCTCCTCTTGAGTGTGAAAGCAAGATACCTATTCAAGGAAGACCTCATGAGCTCTACATCCTCAGGGAAGTGGCATACTACAGATGAATGTATCCAGTACTGGAGAGAATTGGCAGTATTGGAAGTCATCTATGGGGATTTAGAAGATAATGAGCATCCCAAAGATCCAGAAGATGTCCAGTGTACATGGGCTATGTGGAGAAAGATGTGTCAGGGACACACCAATAAATCAACTCTATCCTGCACAGTCCCAGAAGGAAAGGGAACCCAAGGTGCATGTTATGTTTGTTTTTTCCTGTGTGACCAGGGGGAGACATGAGGAAATGGGATGGTCAACCCACCTTTAAGCTGGAAGCCTGTGTACACAAACTGAGAGGGAAGACACTTGTCAAGAAGAGGCCATCCAAGAATGCTGTCAGTGTAGTCATGGGAGGATCATAAGAACAGGATCTGCAATCTCCCAGATATGAGAAGACTGACTACCTCATCTGATGCTGATGAAGGAACTTCTGGTCTGGCACGGCAAGGGTCAGACAGTGAATACCAGGAACATGAATAGAGGTTCCCTGCCTCTGGCCAGGAAGAGGAAAGGGATGACCATGTGTACTGGACTGTGTGGGTTCGATGGCCTGGCACATCAAGCTCACAGAAGTACAAGGCATTGGTAGACACTGGTGCACAGTGTACATCAATACCATCAAGTCATAGAGGCACAGAACCCATCTGGATCTCTGGAGTGACAGGGGGATACCAAGAACTGTCTGTACGGGAGGCTGAGGTGAGCTCGACTGGGGACAAGTGGGAAAAACACCCCATTGTGACCTGCCCAGAGGTTCCTTGTATCCTACCTCCAGAGGGGATACTTCAAGGACCCAAAGGGGTACCGATAGGCTTTTGGGGTAGCCACTGTGAATACAAAGATAAAACTGTCTTGCCTGGCCTCTCAGAAGATTAATTTGTCATGGGGCTGCTACAAGTTCCAGAGGAACTGGTGACAATTGCTACAAGAACAGTGCCCAGGCGGCAATCTTGCATGAACCGAGACTCACTGGCTCCCAGTCATGAGTTGATTCGTCAGCTGGAGAATCAAGGTGTGATCAGCAAAACACGTTCGCCTTTTAATAGCCCCATACGGCCAGTGCAAAAGTCTGACGGAGGGTGGAGGTTGACAGTAGACTATTGTGGCCTGAATGAAGTGACACCACCTCTAAGTGCTGCTGTGCCAGACGTGTTAGAGCTACAATATGATCTGGAGTCAAAGGCAGCCAAGTGGTACACTGCCACTGACATTGCTAATGCATTCTTCTCAATTCCTTTGGCAGTAGAGTGTAGGTTTTCAATTTGCTTTCACAGGAGGAGTGCCCAGTACACCTGGAACTGGTTGCCCCAGGGGTGGAAGCGCAGCCCACCATTTGTCATGGATTAATCCGAACTGCTGTGGAAAAGGGTGATGGCCCTGGACAGCTACAATATATTGATGGCATCATTGTTTTGGGGCAACAAGTCAGAAGATGTGTTTCAAAAAGGAAAAAGAGTAATTCAGATTCTTCTGATAACTGGGTTTGCCATAAAGAAAAGCAAGGTCAAGGGACCTGCACTAGAGATCCGGTTCTTGGGAATAAAATGGCAGGATGGATGTCGTCTTGTGACTATGGATGTCATCAACAAGATAGCAACTATATCTTCACCAGCTAACAAGAAGAAAACGCAAGCTTTACCAGGCCTTGTGGGGTTCTGGAGAATGCATATTCCAGGTTACAGTCAACTTGTGAGCCCTCTCTATCAAGTAAGCAGGAAGAAGAACCATTCTTTGAGCACATCAAACAAGAGATAGCTCATGCAGTAGCTCTTGGGCCTGTTCAGACAGGACCAGCTATGCAAAATGTACTGTACTGTTGTGGTTTGAGGCTTGGAATGGGGGCGTGACCTTCCAGCAACTGGGAGGACCCCGGGTGGGGGTGAAACCATTGTATTCCCTCCCCTTCCCACACACACTCTGATAAGAGGCAGGGAGTGGTTTCTTGTTTCACTCCTGCCTTGGAGCTCGAAGAGGAAAGTTCTCCTTTCACTCCATGGGACCCTGGAACCATTTCTGAGGGTTTTGTATATTTTATCTTTTGTATTATTCCCCTGATCTTTATATATATTATTTTCCTTACCTCCCTTTTTCGTTTTCTGTTCCTTGTTGAACAATATACTTCATTTTCTTTTTTAAAAAGTGTCTCTCTCTCTCTCTCTCGAGGGGGTGGGGGAGAGGCAAGTACATAGTTCTGTTCCGTGTGGGTCCTGCCCTGAACCCTTTTTTACACGGAAACAGGACATGTACACAGCAGCTGGGGAGCATGGTCTCCCATGGAGCCTCTGGCAGAAAACATCAGGAGAAACTTCAGGTTGACTATTAGGGCTTTGGAGCCACCTATATTGAGGATCAGAAGCCCACTACATCTCAACTGAAGAAGAGATACTAGCAGCGTATGAGGGGATTCAAGCTGTTTTAGAGGTTGTTGGTACAGAAACATGTCTCCTCTTGGCACCACAATTGCCTGCGCTACGTTGGATGTTCAAAGGAAACATCCCCTCTACACATCATGCAACCAGTGCTACATGGAGTAAATGGGTAGCGCTGATCACGCAACAAGATCAGCTAGGAAAACCCAACTGTCCAGAGATTTTGGAATAGATCATGGACTGGCCAGAAGGCAGAGATTTTTGAGCGCTGCCTGAGGAGGTGACTTGTGCCCAAGAGGTGCTGCCATATAATGAGTTGCCAGGAGGTGAACGGCGTTATGCTTTGTTTACTGATGGATCATGTTGCATGGTAGGAAACCATTGGAAGTGGAATGCTGCTATGTGGAGTCCCACAAGACAAGTGGTTGAGGTCAGTGAAGGAGAAGGTGAGTCAAGTCAGTTTGCAGAACTGAAAGCAATGCAACTAGCCCTACAGACCACTGAATGGGAAAAGTGGCCAGTACTATACCACTACATTGACTCTTGGATAGTGGCTAATACCCTTTGGGGGTGGCTCCAGGAGTGGAAGACGACCATTTGGAAGCACAGACGTAAACCTATCTGGGCTGCTGCATTGTGGCAGGACATAGCTGCATGAGTGGAAAACATGATTCTAAAGGTAAGTCATGTAGATGCTTATGTGCCCAAAAGCTGCGCCACAGAAGAACATCAAAACAACAAACAGGTAGACAAGGCTGCCAGAATTGAAGTGGCCCAGCTCAGCCTGGACTGGAAGATCGTAAAGGTGAGCTATTCATAGGGCCCATGAAACATCAGCTCCAGCATTTATGGCAACTGATTACACAGACAGTTCAGGAATGAAGCTGAGACCGAGATGTTTATTTTTTTTATACACACGTGATTTATATACTTTTTACAAGCAAGTCGTGGCAAATCTTCATTGGTTCTCTGGACTTCCGTGGTGGCCTGGTGACTCTTCATTGGTTCTTCACTCTTGTCGAATGGCAGAATGACACACTGACCACGCAGAGCAAGCTCTCTGCTCTACTTCCTTATAGCATCAGCACCTCAGCCTGTCTCAGGGTCAGCCAGTCACGAGTTCTTCTGTGCTCTTGCCTCTGCCCTACACTTGTCCAGACTCCAGTTCCACGGCCCACTGCACAACTCTAATTTATCACCTCCCACAAACAGTAATAATAATAGTAATGAAAGGGAAGCTAGCAAAAAGAATTAAATAAAACCCAAGAAAGACGAGTGATGCAAAATGCAATTGCTCACCACCTGCTAATCAATGCTCAACGAGTTGCCAAGAAGTGATTCGCCCCTCCTGGCCAACTCTTCCCAGTTTATATACTGGCCATGGCATCACATGGTATGGGATACTCCTTTGACCAGTTTGGGTCAGCTGTCCTGGCTGTGTTCCCTCCCAGTTTGTCGTGACCATTCAGCATTCTCACTGGCAGGGCATGAGAAGGTGAAAACATTTTAATTAGTATAAACACTACTTAGCAACAACTAAGATATCAGTGTGTTATCAAATATATTCTCACACTAAATCTAAAACAGCACTGTACCAGCTACTAGGAAGAAAATTAACTATATCCTACCTGAAACCAGGACAGTAGAATAATACAGGTTCATTCCTGTTTCTGTGGAAAACTGTAGCAATGGCTTTTTACTCTCGGGAAGCATTTGCCTCTTCTGTCTGCAGTTAATTGTTTTAACAGTAGAAAAATGAACAGGTCTTGACTTTCTTGGCGGTATGTTGAAATGTATATGTGCTCTTCCAGCCAGTCTCACTGTAATAAAGTGAATGTATTCATGCTAAGCATGCTAAATTCCTTTTGAGCTTTTGCATGCAAAAGGACACTCAAACCTACAGCCAAACCTAGCATGGGTCAGTAACCCAGGAACACAGATTGTTTGCTGCAAAAATCTGCTAGCCTGGGCTAGACTGCTGCCAGCTACAGTGTAATGTCTCTGTGGGAGAAATTATGTATTCCTTTAGTCAGCGTGCAGATACTTAGGGAGTTTGATACCAGACCTAAGCAGGTTTGTGTCCTGGAAAGATCCATTCCCACTGGTAGAAATTCTCCTTTTTTTTCTCATTTAATCCACCAAAAGTTGTCAGAACCTATCTTGAGGTCACTAAAACCCAAAGAACTTCAAGAAGACTTTTTTTTTTTTTTTTTCTGGCAGCAGACTAGTATCACATGTTAGCAGCAGACCAAAAAAAAAAAAGTATATAGCATTTCATGTTTCATTTTGTGTACATGAAATATAACCAACAAATTCCACATGGCTTTTCCCAACATGTAGATATCTTCCCATGGAATGAAATATGTAAGAACAGATTAGCAGTTAACACTTCCATAACACATCCTATCTAAGGATCTCAAAACTCTCGCCAGCTCCTTTTGTCAGAAGTATTTCTCTAAGCATGCATTCACCGTGGGTGCATGCTGTTTGCATTTTAAGGGACTTTTCCAGAAAGTTCTTCCTTGTCAGGAAATTAGAAAATGTGAGTGTGAAAGCAGCATCAAATGCTACTCTCTGATGTCTTTCCCATATCCCCTTTTTTTTCTTTTTTTAAAGACCAGGGTCCCCCATGCATTTTGTTGTAAAGGCCAGAATCAAGATACTGCTTTGAAGAGCTACACATGTATAACTGGCAAGTAAAAAGAGGAAGAAATAACAAGCAAGTGGGATATACTCCACCTTTATTATTTCCAAGCAGAAGTTTTCTTGATTTAAAACTAGAATAATAGATTGGGTTTTTTAGTAAATGTATGTAAACTCTAGTACTTTCTGCACTTCTCATAACCAGAACACAGAGCAACACTGCAGTTCATTCCAGCCAAACAGAAGGGTTGGGTAGGTGGTGATTTCCTGCTCCAATGTGGTGACAGACCCAACACATAGCTAAGCATTTTTAGGTGGGATTATCAATGAAAGTTAATGTTGTTGTGCAGTTAATAGTTGTTTGTTGTTTTTTTTTAAATAAAGCATGTCCTCAAAAATCAACATTTAAGTGATCTTCTCATGTGTGAGAAGTTATCATTCATGACTAGAACTTGGCTCCTTTCTAAGTGTGTAAGAGTTGCCATGTCATGCTATTGAACAGTCAGTGTAGCTTGATAAAAAAAATGTGAAAGCATAAAGGAAAACAGAAAGGAAATGTAAAAGCCTTGAGTAATGACACATCTAAAGTTTTGTTAAATGTAAAAAACAAGGAGGTACATTTTCACAAGTGTTTAAGATATAAGGGTCAAATCCAAGGAAATTTGTCGGCATAGCTGTTTACTATTGATTTTGCACATTTTGAAAATAAAAGAAATGGTAGACTCACCTAGTTCTTATTCTTCTCTCCTTGAACCTTCTCAGCAAACTTTGAAAAAAGTACAAAGTACTGCTTACTGAAGTAAAATGCAACATTTGTGAAGTGTGAAGCCCCACCGCTGCCCTCGCTTATGTTTTGTGTCTTGAAGATTGCATTTGCTTAAACAATTGCGAGTGAAACTTTCTAACATCCTGAGAATTAAACAGGATTTTGTAACCCTAAAGCTAAAGACAAGGAAACTGAGAAACTGATTTTTAAAATAGCCAAATGACCAAGCCCTTGACATGATTTTGCTGAGGAGTGCAAGCAGTTTTTTCTGACAACAAAAGCAGTTGTTATACACTAAGATCTTTAAAGCTTGTCTTTAAATCTTTCTTACTCTCTCCTGTTTTTATAGAAAATTCCCCCCTTCAGGGGGTGTGGCCGCAATGAAAATTGAAAATGGTCTGAAAATCACATCTTTTAAACAACAGGTCAGCTTTTGTCAGACGAGTCACCTTCACTACCTGTGTCACCAAGAATTTGCACATCTTTCACGCACGTAAAGCATAATACATCAGACCAATTCTCATGTGGTATCTTCTAATGCAAATCTGTCTTCAGTGTAAAACTACGGCTTCTGTGCTGTAGGTGGAAGGAAGGGTGAAAAACACTCTACCAACAGATAACCATCTGGTAGATTCTCTTTCTCTCTCTGCTATCTCCATGTGATTTTTAGCACTTTACAAAATGTCATTAAGCAAACAGAGAAGACCACAAGCAAACCTCTACTTTCACAAAATCATGTTTTATAAACTGTTGAGAAACACTGACATGTAATGAAACCCTATTCCCTATATGCTTTCCTCTTTGTAAATGATTTGCTTCCCTCCCTTCATGTATAAATAAACAGAACGTGCCTGTATATTTGCTGGTGCCTTTTTTTTTTTTTCCTTTGGTCATCATAATCAAGGGCTATTACAGCAATAGATCTTATCTCTAGAATGGCAGTCCCCTTGCACCTTCAGTTCAGATTTTTGTTTATGCTTGGCTGCAATTGTGGCTATTTCTGATAGTTTTAGGTCAGCCACGACAGACTATGGGTGACACTAAATAAACAAGCTAGGAGTCTTGGACCAGAAAGGAATGATACTGCTGCTGAGAGTTTGATTTTCTCTGATTAATCAACTTTTTTATTCAGAATAACCCATCACGTAAAGTAACTGTTCATCTGACTATGCATATTATGCTGCAAGGTTTAAAAAAAAAAAGGTTAAAAAAAAACCACACAGGGAAACAGAAAGAATAAATCCTGTTCAATCTTGTTTTAGGTTATAGTAGGCTAGAGAGATTTGTTTGTTTAATTTATGTTCAACCATTTCTTCCTGCCTCCTCCCTTCCTTCTCTTGGCTAAATTCCATCACAGTAAATTGATCTGAGCAGTCTGGCATGGAGTAGATAGGACACTTCCTTACAGCCTACTCAAGGGGGATAAAAAATTCAATGGCCAATTTACTAACTATAGTCATGGAAGAAGGAATAGAATAAGATCCCACAAGAAGGAGCAAAATATCCCACTCAATTGGTTACATGTTTGAGCTCTCTTGAATTTGCTGTCAATCTTGAAAGATTTTATAAATTTCCTAAAACTCCTGTTTCTACAGTTATGTCGTTATGTCAGTGTCTAAGCTCAATTTTCATTTCTTTATTATGTTAACTGTATCACTTACCCCAATGGTCATGAAGTAAACCTTAAATGTGTGCACTAAGGCTGGAATGCTATAGTAATAATAATAAAGCCTTATTTTTATGCATTTGTTTTTAAATTTCATTAATTTTAAGTCAGACTTGTGACTAGGAAGAATATGAGAACAGACTCTTTTGAAGCCTGAGGCTGGTAATGCTGCCTACCTAGGAATGCTACAGAGCTACCAAACCAAGCACCCAAGTGCCTGGCTTTCAAATGTATCTGAGTAGAATAAATAAATTCTGATTTTCAATACAGTGCTTTTACTGCATATCTGGAATAATAAAGATTCTTCAAAATGCATGTAAATTACAAAGATAATAAACTATTTTCATGTAAACTTCAACTTGATTAAAATTTGGCACTGAAAGTGAATAGCAGCTGATAGTCAACCACTGGCTTACCCAGGGTTAGGCAGTGTCTCACTGCAGTTTTTAGTGCACAGACATTCCTTTCAGAAAACAACCAAAAATATCGCAACATTCATCTGCTTGTAAAAGCCGCACAGAGAAGTGGATGGCTACAAAACCTACTGTACCTTTCATTCCAGAGAGGTGGAGTTTCTGAAAATGTTACTCCACCTCTCTGGAATGAAAGGTACAGCAGGTTACTCACGTTACGTACTGGTTAATGAAAATGAGCTGTTGTAAACAGACCCTTCCCTAGCATCTTGAAAGATGTCTGAGTTCTGTGTATAGTTCAACTGCTGTGGCTCACTAAATTACCCATAAAACTATTTCTTAGGCTCATCTTGGTCCTAGCAATGCATCCTGATGCAACACCTAGTAGCTACCTAAACTAAACATGGATGTGTACCGAAATACCAGTGTGAGCATGATTTTCTTGAGCTATGTTATGCCTCCTGCCAGAGTCTATCCTGATCTGTTTGAAAACAATCTAACAAGTTATCAGCGTGTCCAAGTTTAACACTGCCTAGGGTTATTTTTTGCATTGCTTCTAGACCCACCAAAATCATCTCAGATAAGTCTATGACAACCCAGGCCTTTAGAATCAAACCCTTGCCAGCACTAGTAGGGTTTAATTAGCTGGACATTTGCCTCCTGGCCAGATCCAATAAATATGCATGTATTGGCACAACTGCATCTCAGCACGCATAGTGAAATTAAAAATGTTTCCTTTGATGCTCTGGCAATCTTGGCATTCATTTGCATTCATCTGCACCAGAAGGTGCATCAAATCACAAAGTACTTGTCCAGTCATCATCACAATGTACAGTCCTGAACACAGGCTACCAGATTAGCTCCTCACATTGCATGTGTTGTAACCTAAATTCACCATGCTTTCTCTGCAGCTACAGAGAAGGATCTTCCCATGCTTCTCATGACAGAAAGATATTCCCATATGCCAAAGAAGTTGAATTTGGTTAAAAACCTACATAAGTCTACTGATATTAGTTGCACCAATCCTTATTTAAAGTGCTATTTTCATAACTACAGCTGCACCTTTTATTTAAAATTTACAGAATGAATTTGTTTTGCTTTCTCCACTTGAAATTAGCAGTTTTATGGAATAGTGACCTTGCTAGTCACTGAAGACGAATTACTAGCTATTTTTACCAAAAGAAGGGAAATTTGAAAGTTATAAAGACTTTCTAAAGGTCACACTGAAAGGCTGAGAAATAGTACACATTTTTTCTCACTATTGACCTCTCCATGTTAAATTGCACTCTAGTCAAAGGAGCAGAGGAGGGAACGCTTATAGACAGACATGTACATTTATCATACCAAAAAGAATTTCAAGCAACTTGAAATGCTTGGAACAGAAGCCATGAAGGTAGGACCCATGTTTCTATTTTACTGATAGCCTGACCCATTGATTATTAACATCAAAGAAAAGACTGACTTCAATAACCAAAGGATGAAATGGTTAATGGTTCTTTATTATGTTCCTTTTTCAGTCAGTAGGTTGTTGGATACACATTCCCCATTTAAAACCCATCCCCCATTAAAAAAAAAAAAAAAAAAAAAAAAAAAAAGACAATCTCTTTGATAAGTATTCAAATTTACCTCCACATTACCTCTAACAGTACTAGACAATTAAAGATAGGGCTCCTAAAAATGCAGATTCACAGAAATGCCCCAGCAGCTGCGATGCTTTGCTACCAGGAGAATCTGACTTTTCACCTCACATCTCAGGCCATAAGATAAGGTCCCCTGAGAAACTCCTTAGAACACAAACTTTGTGTGAAATCCCAGAATCACTGAAATCTATGGCAAAATTTAAGCTGACTTTACTGGACCAGAATGTCAAAGCATTGCTAGATTCCACCCACCAGATCATAAGATTTTAGTAAACATTAACTTTTACTATATCATCTGCAGCGATGTAAACAAGGATGGAAAGAAGAGTATCAGCTGAAATACAAATAGCACATCTTTATTTTGGTATGGAAAGTATCTTAGATTAAGAGCATATATTTATTCATCTCCTTATGAAAATTAATCTAGAGAACTATAGTCAAAATAAGTGCTGCTGTCTTGTGAAATCAGAAAGGTCAGTACTAGCAACAGAAACTGTACTCTACTTTAAAGCAGTGATAATTACCAGCTCATGATGTCCATTGAATCACTGAAAGAAGGCAAGATTTCTCATTGTGATAATTTTTTTTTTTTCACATGAAGAAATAGCCAGATGGTTCTATGACAGCTTTTTTTTTTTCCTTGCTTTGCTGGACTTCTGTATTAAGCAACATGTCTAGGAATCTCACAGTGTATGTGGGTGGTAAGAGGTAAGCTGACGAATATTAGGGAAAATCAGGTGTTGCACTGGAATTCAAAGCATTTTCTTCTCTTCCTACTGAGATTCACTGGGAATTCAAAATGTCTCTGGTATATATGACAGATTATGCTTCAATCCTACAGTGCAAACCCACCAGCTGAAAAATCCTCACAATCTGTAAAACTTGCTATCAGCAAGCACATACAGTAACCAGATAATCAGTAGCCAGTCATCCTTTCTCCAGGTAGGTCAGGTATCTTGTAATTCCATCTGAAGTCTTCAGGGGTGGGTTGCTCTGCGATTATTCTGTTGGAAAAGGAAAAATTGAATTCCTCCTTTCTTTCACCCCCATCTGTGTGAGCTGCTTAGGAAAGATTTTCCCCGGGCAAATATAGCTCATACTTCACTACACCTCAAATCAGTCTCTTTTTCCCATCAGGCTTTCTTGAAAGTAGGATTTGTACTCATATTTTCAGAATTTTATTTTTCTTATAAATTATTTCATTTTACTGAATGCACAAGACTCTCTTCTGCATACATTTGCATAGCAGCACATTAAAATATGTACTTTTTTTCCTAAACCAAATGGGGGCCAAATGGCGGAATCAGTCACCAAAAATGCTTTAAGTTTCTTTTTATACAAGTAGTAAATGTAGACAAAAAAAATCCCTACAATGATTCTCATCATCATGCTTATCAGGAATACTACTCGCAAATTTGGGGGGAGGGGAACCACTTCATTGAATCCATTAGCTGCTTGTTTGTTTTTTTTAATTATAATATAAACAGGAGAGAGAAATAAAATATCTCATTTCTTAACAGAATTCTCAGCCTACCAAGAAACAATCTCAGAGCTCATGCTCATTTTATGAAGTAAGATCTACTAAGGTAAAAACAGAACAATGAAATATTTATTGGTTACCACATTTGTTAGAAGTTATAATCAAGATTTGTTCAAATATATTATTAAAAAATTCTGCTGTACCACTCTGAGAATATAACCTCTTCTTAAGTCACCTGCTTTTAAAATCTTGGGTGCCAACATAATGAATGGTTTGCTATACTCTTAAGCTTTACCTCTTTGTAAGTTAAAAGTCCACTTGAGAGAAATATAAAAGATGAAACTGTCAACACTGAAATTTCTCCTGAACATTAAAAGATACATTGAGGAAAAAAATGATGCATTCATATAAAGCCAAAATATTATTTTCTGAGAAACACAGTTGACTTAGTAACTAAAGACTGAACCTGACTTTTCAGCATAGATAGACTTTAGAAGTACCAGTGCACTCTTCCATGTAATAGAATGAGAGTATTTCATGAGTCCTGTATGTGTTGTGTATAACTTGAAACCTAGAAAACATATATTTTTTTAATGTTAAATGATCCTATATAGCATGGTGAAATACTGAATTATGCTGGCGGGAAATAAAATATCAGCTTCAAGGGAAACATCAGGATTTCATGGGTGTGTTTTTTTTTTTCTGCTCTGAATTTGAACAAAATCCACAAACTTTAAAATTTGTACATAAAATAAAATTCCAATTCAGGACAATTAAAACATTTTGTTGCTTTTTTTTTTCCTTATTAATATAAAGCAGTGTCAATTCTAAACACTAAACAGTTCTAAACAGTGTAAATTCTAAACTAAATTCTCAACAATATTTTCTCTCATATAGAGTGAACTTCATATGGATGAAATGGAACTTCAAATGGATCAAAAAAAAAAAATAAATCATTATAAATCACATAGCAAAAGAGAAAAATGTTGGCTTCTTCCCAAGAAAACTTGTGTGAAAGAAGTATGTTCCTCTGAAGTTACTTGAATGCGTTGAACTGCATTTTCTGATGGAAAACTTCCACAGGAAATTTCTCAGCCAGAACTACAACAGGTACTTTCCCTGAACTATTCTTTCTATGTTTGGATTGATTTTACTTGTTTGTTTGTTGTTCCTGAAACTACAAAATAATAAAAGCAATCATGCATTCTTCAAGAATCCTCAGGAGGGTATTAAATTAAACTGACAGCACTGATACTGCTATCATGTTGAAATAATTAGCAATTCCAAGGCTATTAATGGTATATTTTATCACTATTTTAAACTAGATAGGATGAAAGTAAAAGTCTTTTGGTGACTTTTGCTCCTACTAAAATTTAATTAGCCTTACTTGCTGACCTCATGTTTTATGTAACAGTACACTCCAAAATGACCTTATAAATGGCTACTAACATAAAGGTAAAGCCTTTATTTTTTTCTAAAAAGTAGCATAGCATAATTTTTTTTTTTTTAACTACTTTTGCAAAGTATTTTTATAATTGCTAACGTTATACATTTTAGCATTACCTGTGGGACCAACTAACTTTTAATTTAATTGAAGCAAGAATGCCTCACTTTGACAAGGTCACTTTTTAAACAGAAGCATTGCAGAGGATTTTTGATTTTTCCTTTCTGAACTAGCTTTAACCTGTAAAATCATTGATAAAGTATTATATCTTTGCCATCAAGTATTACTAAAGATTAAAAGTGAAAATGTTACCATTAATGGACATAAAATTTATGGGTTATGATGATCTGTACCAAATCTGAAAGGCTGTACCTCATTAGTGAAAAAATGTAACTATGGCCAATGAAAATCAGTCTCCAGAAGCTACTTAACTTTAAACGTTTATTTCTTCAAATTTAGACCCATAGGGTCAAACTGACTCCTGTTTTCACTGTAATCAATATAGTTGAATGCATGCTGTTGATTTACCTTCATAAAAGAAGCAGGGGAAATAAATGAGATTAAAAGCTCCAATCAAACAATTTGAATCTTAAAATAAAGATATGAGACAATTATAAGAGCTAATAACTAGGTACTGAAACCAAAAGGTCTCAAGAAGGAAAT
This sequence comes from Merops nubicus, assembly GCF_000691845.1. Taxonomy (NCBI): domain Eukaryota; kingdom Metazoa; phylum Chordata; class Aves; order Coraciiformes; family Meropidae; genus Merops; species Merops nubicus. The sequence continues at coordinate 60,774 of NW_008632923.1, read as the reverse complement.
GAGAAGCATATTTTTAATAATAAAACATTTCATTGTCTGTTATGAAGGATGAATTGAATTTTCATCACCTCAGACAAATACTACCAGACTCCATCTGACAAACGCACAGCATCTGTGGAAAGGGTCTTACAGTCTCTGAAATTAGGAAAATAAAGCATTTTACAGTAACATAAATGACTCCTTCTAAATCTTATTTTGGAATGGAATCTGGACCAACCTCTCCATCTGATACATAAATGGAAGCTCAAAGATCTTTTGAAATTTTTGCACTCCTTTTCTTCATAGCTCTCTGTTTTCATATTACATCTTTTGTTCATGTTAGCATTAGAAAAGGAGAGGATAAAGAACAAAGGAAAATGACTGGAAAAAAAATTAATCAAATTGATAACTGCAGGGAGATATTTTGAATAGAATTACTTTTCTGAAAATGTGGCATAAAATGGCATGTTTCAAAATGAGATTTTTAGCAGGATTTAGAAATAAAGGATTTAGATTCTGACAATTCAGAATGTCAGTGAATGACAAACACAGAAACGAAATTGTTACTTATTTTTCTAGAAGAAACATTGAGAGATTTTTATCCCCTTGGGAAGGTGTTTAATTAAAGTAAAAAATTACAATATTTTCCTTTCTGATGAGTTTATTTCACTTCACAGATGGAAACAAATGCAGTTTTTGAAAACAAGCAAATAACACCTATTATTTTACCAGTTCTTACATACAAAAATAGAATAACAACAGTGCAAACAACACCATCAACACCAAAAAAAAATCAGTCTTTAAACATATCTCAGTGGTGTTTTTCATTCTTTCCAGGAGCACAAGTCACACATTTCAGTATAAATCCTCTTCCATACATTTAAAACAGAAGAAGCATGACTCATTTTTTTACTTAAGAGAAAGAATTTGCCGCTGAAGGGATGGAAATAGCAGACATCAGATATTCAAAACTTCCTTGGGCAAAATTTTTTACACTGGAAATTGTATTATGTTTAGCACATCTCTGCATGTTTCTGATGCATGCACATATTTGTCAAGAGGTTAGGAACCTTCTAAGGCAAACAAATCAGAGGACATAATTGTGTGTTATTGACACATATCGCAAACTGTTAAACAAATTCCAGAACTCAACTTTTATATTCATGAATCTGAGTCACATTTTCATACATAAAACAACTGTATCTGAGATTTTCTGTGCATTAATATATGTTTTGGGTCTAGCACCCATTATACAAGTGTATATTTTGCCCTGGACAAAACTTCAGTGTGCATTGATATTCCTCTTGAGTAAAATTTGCATGTCAATGTTTCCCTTATCTCTATAGGATGACCGTAATGACCAGAGCATATGCTGTGAAATATTGTCTATAGACTCTTTTTAGAATAAGTAAATGTGATTTTTTTGTTTTACAAAACTGCCCAAAGACATTTAAATGTTTTTGTAGAGAAAAACAACAAAATAAATCTAAATATTCCCACAATGAGCTATACAAAAAAAAAAGAGCCTCAAACTTTCCGAAGTATCTTAATGAGGGTTAAAGGTCACTGCTAAATAAAACTGAGAAACAGAAAGAACCAGGATCTTGTTTCCATTTTAATGTGCCTCATGTTTATGTTTTGCTGTCGGCAAGGGAAAGGCTGAAACAATTCCACTTACAAGGAGGTTACAAACAGGCTGAATATTGCAGCTGGCTGGAAGAAAAAGTTTGTGCTCCACAGGGCTAAGGTGAATACAAGTTCACACAGAACAGACACATGTTAAGCACAGGGCTTATAGGTGACATTTCTGTGCAAATCCTTTCCTTAAAATTACAATCTAGGCTATGGTCTGAATTCCAATTCCTTTAAACTGTGTTCCACAGACCCAAACCAATAAAGTTGACTTTTAATTTTAATTTCTTCAACACTATTAAAACTCAAATTTTATGGAAAAGGTTCAGTTCTAAAGATGTGTTGTGCCTGCAATTAGCATAACATTAAACAGAGGATGATCTTTGAATTTAAGATCCCTGGAAGAGGAAACAATTGCTAAGGCTACTCATCAAAGCAATATGGTAAACAGTGACTTTTGTTTAATCACTTCTGAATTCTGAGTCCTAAAAAAGCCTGCTGCTTTTCTGAATTTCATTTTAGTGGCTTGAAACCAGTGTATGAGTCTAAGCAATTTTTCTTAAAAATGTATATACTGCTCTGTTAAGCGCACTCTTGAGAACAGCTCAGAATTTCCTAAACTGACTAATATACATCAACAACAGAAGAAACGTCAGTGATCACTTTTCCATGGCCAGAAGGTCTAAAATGAATTTCTAAGTAGAAGAGGTAAAATACAGCACTACCCAACTCTAATTCTCTTAGTCGTGACTCTTGAAAGTCCATATCCCCAGATGCCTCATAACCACTTGCTCATGTGTTCTAGTTAATGAACAAAATTTACTCCTTGTGAAGGATAGTGTAAAACTGTTTATGCAAGCAGATTGTCGTTTTCAAAGATTACAAAATAAAATACCATTGAATTTAGGAAATAACATTTTACTGGAGAGAGATTGCCCTACCAAATATGAAAACTTAAATGACAGTAGCAGTCTTTTTGTTACCAATTGTGAAGGTTTCCATTTCTATGAGAAAGATATTAATTAAGGCATACCAATACCAAATACTTTTTTTCCTGTTACATTACAGCATGACAGTAAGTAGTTTGTGGGAACTATGGAGCACTAATTTACAATCAAGACTTTAATTTGTTTTTCCTGGTAGACTGTTAGTGAAATTAATGTGAGTCGCACTGCACCGGGTGTTGTGAAGTCATCCTGAGGGAGGCATAGACACAACTATCTTGTCTGACATAAAAATAAATTTAACTCATTGAAGTGCTGGGGTTTAAAACTCCAGCCCTGAATGACAGTTGGCATATGGGTGATGGCCACAACCAGGCAACAAAGACCCTCATGATTTGTTTTCATCCAGGGTCTGGCCAGACTTGGGTGGGAACTGATTAGGAGATCACCACCGGGTGCCCTTACCTTCCCCATAAACCTGGAGGTGGGGCAAGAAGCCACCAATATAAGAACTGACTCAGCTTGCAGGGGTGTTGGGAGGTTTGTTTATGTAGTGGATGTGTTGTGTGGGTGTTCTGGCTATTGGAAGGGCTCCCTGACCCTTCATGACAAGTGGAGTTCCCAGGATGGCAGGGCTAGAGCATGAAGCTGTCTCTGAGTTCCTGCTCTATAATTGGGCTCATGGCCTGGCTGCTACCATCTCCCATGGCTTGGATCCTTGCCTGGTTTGCTCCCTTCTTCTCATCCCCTGTGGTGGGTGAGTGTATTGACTTGTTCCTCCCTCTGGTTGTCTGGCACTTTGGATCTCTGGTGTGTCATGTGGGAGTGGAAGGAGGAGTTTGGCTGCTGGTCTGCCTGTTAATGGTAATATTGTTTGATATTGGGCAAGTGGTCAGCAGAAGATTCATATAACACAGAGAAAAATTTCAGTGGACCTGTAGATAAATGAGCCACTAGGGTTTTGATTCTTACAGAGATGACAAACTTGGCCACCACCTATTTCTTTTAGAAGGCACTCCTGTTCTTGGTACCTTGTTTCTGTCTCTCCTAACCTGAATGTAAGTTGTGTTCTTCTGACTATTGTACTGCTATTTTCCAGGGTAGGCAAGTGTTTACTCATAAACAGAATGGTCTTGAAGTGTTTTCCTATGTAAAGTAACTTTTCAATCTAGCAGATTGACAGAGCCCAGAGCACACCGACACCTAGGAGTTTAACTTTGTACACTCAAGACCTGGAAGAAGTAATCTGAGAAGCCTCAGCTGGCCTTGGAGATTTTTGAGAAAAAGCTGGAAGAAGCTGCAGCCAGAATTCCTATGTACTTTATTTGGGAGATGGTTTTTATGCAAAGGTGCATAAAGGCACCTTTATATAAGGCACTTTTATAAAGGCAGGGCAGCCTTGCAACTATTGATCTGTACCCTATGGATCTGGGTTCTGGCCCTGACCCATGGAGTGACTTCCTGGCCTGACCTTGGGCATGCATCATTACAGCAGGCTGGTCTGGACTGCTGTCTGAGCCTGCTTACTCTCTGTGGACCTGCCCTGTTTGCCTCATTCTGGTGCTGTGGGACAAAACCCTTGACAGGCCACTGCCTCTGTTGGGCTGCTGGCTACTCTCCTTTAGGGAACAGCACTTGCCCTTGGTGCTCTCTAACACACATCCATAAACAGAAATATAGGCCTATAATTAAATCAATTAATAATGGCTCAAAAAGAAAATAAAAAGGCCCATTCAGGTCACGAAATAGCATGTTTATGATACTTTTTAAGATGAACATGAATTCTAAGCTTTCCTTTCTAGTCATCTTTTTGAGATGCAATAAGAAGGATTAGCATCTGCAGTGCTTAAATTTGATCAAAACTTAACATCTCTACTGAATATAGATTGTGAACAAAATGGCAGGTCAAAACATTGCCTTAGTAGTTGGGGTTTTTTTTCTAAATGCTGTGGTAAAGCTAGAGCTCATGGAAATCTTTTGCTGCAGTGTCCATCTGAGAGCAAATACTTCCAGACACCTTTAAGAACTTCTAAAACCAGAATGAGTAACTCAGGATTTTATAGAGCAACAAGTGATGCTCTATACCAAAGGAGAGTGAAGCTCTGCTTAGGAGATAAAACATTTTTATAATTTTCTGGTCAGGCTGCCTCATTTGCTATTAATAAATAGAAATGCCTCACTGCAGGTTTGTAAGAATTTGTAAGTAACTCAGATTTAACAGATTGTTCCATTATCCTGAACTAACAGGAAGAAATTAGATATAAATTACATTTCAAAATGTAGATTTGGTGCTGGAAACTTAACTCAGATACAAAATTATGTAGACAGGATGTGCAAATGTAAAGTTTGAATTGTGTTTACATCATCAAGTTATATCTGGTCATGCATCTAGATTAGCTTTTGAGAGGACACACTCAAGATTAGCTTGGCAGTTTGTTCAAACATCAAGTCCAAGCTCAGTGACTTGTATGGTGTTAGTATTTCTATGCTGTGTTTAGTATGTTATTAAATACCATCCAGAAAGGCTGCCTGTAGTGCGACAATGACAGCTCTTATAGAAGATGGAGAATAATGTAGACATATTCAGTGACACACGTATTTAGTTGGCATAAAACTGTCGTAGACATTGATTTTTAGCAAAACTTTAACATTAAACCAAATCCAGGAACTTCCCAGTGTTGTTTTTGGTATTCTGTTTTGCGGTAAAAAAATCCTGTGAACACTCTGGAGATAATTTCTTTTCTTCATCAAACAAATCATTCTTTGTACCATGGTTTTCAAAGTTCTCAATGAAAAAGAGGAAAAAAAATACCCTTTGAACCAGGTTCTAAACTGCTGAAGAAATAACTAACAATGGAAAGGACCATAGTCATGACAGGGAAAAACCACTTCTGCTAGCACTTCTAAAAGTCCCTTTACCATGTACTGCTACTTACTTTGTAATGATTGCATGTTTTCCCTTCAGGCCCACTAAAGTATTTAATTGCAATTACACTCATTTACATAGCAGATGAGGCTAATTGCTGGTATTAGTTACCAAATGTATGCTTGTATTGTGAGGGTAAAAAAATGCCCTACAGAAAAGAAAACGACTATGTCTCTAATTAAGGAGCTATGAGTCAAAGTGAGCTTGTTCAGAGATGTAAATATAGAATCAAGGGCTTTCAGAGTTCTGCAGTGCATTTTATTATACCACTGGTTCCCATATTTCACAGATAACACTGGAAGACATAGTACATACAATGAACTACCCTAATTTTCTCAGAAGCAGGGACGATGAGCCCCCCATAAAAGCTCCAACAGAGATCTAGATTTCTAACATTTTTAATTAGAAATTGGTGTGAATGTCATATTAGGAAGGATCTTTGTATACAATAGAAACACTGAACTTACTATTTTAAGCAGTTACATCACCTATTCTCTTAAACTTTTCCTGGGAATTAGCCCTTTTTTTACTTTACGTAGAACTCAAACTGTTTTTCATCAATGGACTTCATTTTGCACGCAATTATACACAAGGAATTTTAAGATAATATGCTACTAAAGTGAACGTGAGAAGCATCAGGTCAAGTGGAAACCCAGATGAATAACAATGTCTGGATTTGGCCCTAGAAAACATTCCTAATATAAAAATTCTTATAAGATTTGCATCCATACATCTATCTATATTCTGAGAGAAAGGGCTAGTTCCTGATGGTGGAATGAAGATTTGTTAATTTTAGTTAGCTTCAGGAGGTCACAGTGAGAACAGAAGTGTGCCCATCAGTATCCCTTGGACAGGGTTGAAAAGCTCCTCATAAACATTTAAAAATTAACACTTTATCAAACTATGCCTTCAATTTTTCCTTTTTCTGGAAGTCTACCAAATCCTGACAGCAGTTAAGCTGTGGGTGTGCAGAAGCACTACATACCATATTTACTATTATCATCTTTTAGGTAGTTCCCATTAGTCTGATATGTTTTGCCTATGTTCAAAATTGAAACTTTATTTGGGGGTGGGTAGCAGGAAGCATCCTTTTCTTTCTGTTTATGTATTACCTAAAAAGATAGCAATTTGACTGCACTCATGAAAAGGGTTCCCACATATTCTGATAATACAGATTAATATAAAAATAAATTAACAAGGTATGTTAAATCAACATTATTTCTTTCTAGCCTTTCTTGGACTTATATCTAAATTTTCCCATCACTATATCTAGTAGTCATCACTGGTTGGAGATCAGTTTGCCATGTGAATGAGGGCTGTGAACTTCAAGAGACATCACAGAGCCACAACCATGTCATTTTCTAACCACCCATATCTGCATCACATCTACAGAAAACACAACACATTATGGTATTAATAAAAGCAACTTTTCTTTAGATTTCTGCTAGTATTAAAGTAAATTCAAACTAATCCCCAAATCTGCCATTTTGTCTTCCCATTCAATTGCAAGTTGTTTCTGCCTCCCACAAAAAAATAATTGCCACCTCCATGAAAAATTAATTCTAACCTGAAAGCAGGAAGCTTGATTTTCTGTTGCCTTTCACATCATATAACATAAATCCTGTGCAACATACTACCATTCTGATATAGAAAGCCTTTAATCCACAAAAGGGTGATGTAAATAAGAATCTATCCCTCCTGCCATATTACTTTAGCTATTCCTAGATGCTGCTTTATGCTCACACTAGATTCATCAGTGTTTGGTTTTCTACACAGGTCATTTCATAAAATGGCTCACTGGTTGTGAGCCACATTATCAGCCACTCCCTATTTTCTTTCTGAAAAGATGAAAAAAAAAGTTTTAAACCACCCAAAATACATTCTATGGATGCCAAGACCTCTCCCTTCTGAGTGCCTATTCTTGTTAAATATATACCTTTGTAGGACTAATCCCAAATGGTTTGATGACAAGGGTCATGCAAGTGTCATTTTTCAAACTTGTGTGAAAATCCATTTCAAGCCATCTTCCCCCCTTATATTTCACCTCATTTCTGGAGCACTCATGCAGCATAATTGCTTAGCTAGAGCACAAAATGTAAACAGGACATCCTCTCAGATAGGAGATCCCAACATGTTGAAAAGTATATGCCTTAGTTCTTATTCAGTTCTGGAAAGTATCCCAAGACTTCCACAAAAAGATACTGTTTCTGTTAATGTGGAACATAAACTTAGCCCTTAACATAAAACAAACCCGAACAACATCTGTCCTTACAGTCTGACTATTTGTTCCACCCTAGCATAATTATTCTTGCATGACAGCAGCCCCTGCAGGCTATAGCCTTGCTGATTCTACTTTGCCCTGAAAGCACACCCAGCATTATGAGATTAAATCACTGCATCAGAACTGCTAGTGCACATTCATTTAGAAATGCTTAGTGCTACAGCACAGTCACATTTTCATAACTACATGGGATTTATTTATTTTTTTTAATAGCATTTTGCCAATCCAAGTTGACTGAGAAAGATTTGTGTTTTCCAAAAGCACAGGTCTCTGAACAAATCCATGGGGTTTCCAAGAGGAAAAGTGGTCAAGGTGAGAGAGATCAATTTTTCACTTCTCTGGTCCTTTACAGGAGTAAGGATTTCTTCTTACATGTGGTCATTATTTTAAGGCTTATTTCTAGGTTTTCTACCTAGCAGAAAAAAAAAAAAAAAAAAAAAAAAAAAAAAAAAAAAAGGCATAAGAAAAAGGGAGTACGTGCTTGCTCTAGTCACTACCTCTGCAGAGTGTGGGACAGTAGAAAGCCAAAACTGTCTTATCCTGAGAGAAACCACATTTTCTTCCACTGTGACCAAAAGGAGTAAAGCAACTGAGCTGCCAAAACAGAAAAACTCTGTTGTCCACCTTCCTTTCTTGAGTAATTGTTATATATTCAATTCTAGTAACTTTTCCAATACTTTCCACAGACTTGGCAAGAAAGCAACAGGTACTTTAATCCCATTCTTGAACTGCTATATCCCTGGCTGAACATCTAACTTCCTCAGGTCTCTGGATCTGCAGAATTCTCCCAGGACAGTAGGACTTTGTCAAAGCTATAAGGCTCTTTCTCTTGAGAGGTATGTGGTCTGCCTGGAAAATTGTCAGATCTAGTTAGGTGTGAAAATGTCCTTTTTAAAACTTGGTACTACAAGGGCCACCATAATCTAATCAGAAATATCTAAGAAGAAGAGAGATAGATTGTGTCTTGTCTGCACCCTCTCAGTGGCATAATTCAAATCCTAACTCTGATCACACAAGCCTTGTGTAAAGTTCACATTTAAACACCTGGCTGTGGATTATCATTGCTATCTGCTTTTCTTATCATGTAACTGCAAATATTTTCTGCTATAAACATCATTATGGTAGTAGTTGTAGCCCTTTACTACACTTTTCTGCGTTGTTCATGGTGTGAAAAGAGTGACACTTGAATTTTGCGCTAAATATGAACGTTCTTGGCTCAAAACATCAGACTAGTTTTCTCTTTATAAGTTTGTCTTTTTTGAGCACTATGTGTTTGATGAAGTGCTCTCTGAGTCAAGGAACTCCTCCCATTTTGTACAGTATTCTTATTCTGAACTCTCCACACTTTGTGTGATCACAGAAGCTGTGACTTATTATTTTCTTTTAGAGATCACAAACATTTCAGGTGTAAAACTTAATTAGGTTAAATAGTCTTTTCAAAAAGAAAAAAAAAAATTGTTTTAGGATCTGTAACCTGATCCTAACTTTTGCTTAAGTTTAAGCAAGAAAAAAAATTCACTGAAACCAGAGCCAGATTCCTATGCAGCCTGTATGCCTGAGAAACTGTTTTAGACTAGGATGAAGCTTTTGTTAAGGGACCAAATTCTCCACTTTCCTTACAAAAGTACACAACAGAAGACTTGCATCTAAAGACTTATGGCTCCTAGGCAGATTCCTTAGAGTCACACCATTCCCTTAGTAGGGGAGGCACTGTGAAGAGAACAGAAGCCACAGCTCATAGTGAACACAGACAATAGACCCGAGAAGTCTTTGCCAAAACTGTAATTTCATCACCTATACTTTTTTCCATCAGTGACCAAAAAGCTAGCAATAAACATTATTAATTCCATGCCATCTAACAGTAGTGTTCATTTTAGCTATACTTTTGCCCTTGTAATGGAAAGAACGCTGTTATGAGAGAATTTTTCTCAGCTTTTTCTCTCCTGTTTGTCTATGCTCAAAAGCAGATCTTGAGATTTACAGGGCAGGTGACCCACAAGCTGTAAATTGTAGCTCATTCAGTTCTATATCAATTCTGGCCTTATCCATTTAACATGGCTATAGTTGCTCTGCGAAGTGGAATGAAGAGAAAAACAAAGAACTAGAAGAAGGTAAAAGGCACTGTCACTGTTTTGGCACTGTCACCTTGAAAATGGTTGGTAGCCTAAGTGTCATTGTGCTTTTTAATGAGCATTTATTTTTCATTCTTTAGAACTTCGTGTCTCCCAGTTGTAGTATTGTGAGAATTAGTGAAGTTGAAATACTCTTCTATGTATGTTATTGGTAAGGCCTCAAATAAGCTTCTGTTTTAAAGTGCTATTTGAAAGAAAAAAAAAAAAAAAGGCAAGCAATTTGACTGCATAATCAAAGATACTTATTATTTTAAATTTCGTGGTTTTAAGTCCTTTACATATCCCTCAGGTCTTCATTAAGGGAACTATTCTTGTCACATCTCTACTATGGTTTTGCTGTCATTGGTATTCATTGGTTCATCAAGAATTGGACATACAGTAAACAGCACTAGTGACATCTGAGTGTCTTCTAATTAGAAGGGAAACCATGCTCTTTTTGGGTCTACACCAAATATCTGAGAGCTGAAAGTGCAAGTAGCTTTCCTTGAGAAGGTCTTCAGCAGCAGAAATCCCCTCCAACTAACAGCCCTGATAGACCAGAAAGTGCTAGCACAGTCCCCTAAGGAGCATAATACTAAGTGTTAAGGGATGTAGACAGGGCAACCAGGGGACACAATGATTCAGAGGTCCCCTCTGCAACCCACACTCATAGAACTTCTATGGAAGTCCCAGTGATGATTAAATGTGCTTTTCTGTTGTTAATCCCCTCAGGACAGCTGCGGAAATGTCCCCTCCCTTCTGTAAAATGAATCACCTCTGGATAGAGTGGGTGTAGCTGTTTGTACATCTCTTATCATACTAAGGATGTGCTAGTATCTTGACCTGCAAACCACAGGACCACCCAAACCTCTAGCAGCTAAACTGAACTGATTCAGTTATGATTTATTTTGTGGGGTTTCCACTGCAATATGTTCACCCTTGAAAGATATGAAAAAAATACATGCATTTGCCCATTTAATTTGGAAATGGAAGAAGACAATCAAGTGTATTGTAAAAAGCTCTCAAAAATAAGTGTGATAGTGATAACAATGCCCCAGGAAAGATTAGAAGTTTGGAAGATATGGTTATTTGTATATTTTAAGTTAGTTAAAATAAGTATAGGAAAAGCCTGATTTGCCTTTTGCAATTACATACTTACTAATATCCTTAGTAACATACTTCTGTTGTAAACAGAAACAGAATCTAACCATTAATAATAGGATATCTCTATCTAGAGAGCAAAACCCGTAGAAAGAATGGATGGGTTGGCTAAAAAGCTAGTTGTGAAAAACTGTTGAAGATTGCCAAATATAAGTGAAACTGGGAGATCGCAACTACTACCTCATGGATAACCTACCCTCATTTTATACCACCTTCTCAAAAGAACAAGGAAATGAATAGCTAGGGAGCAAGCATGTGTGGCAATTTACATAGCAAGTGAAGATATTTTAACCTATCATGTATGTGAATAACAATGCATATGTATTAGAAAAATGAAACTAATTAAAATTTTGTGTATGAATAACTGGTGATTTAGGATGTTGGTGTGCTGGTTTTGACCTGGCACCTTTGACTGTGCTCTCATGAGAATAAAATACCTCCACCTTGTATGTGTAATTGGCAGTTGCATACCAGGTGATGGACCCACTTTTGGGAAAACAATAACAAAAAGGCATAGCCTCCTAGACGTCATACTTAGTTTGAGAAGGACACAGAATAACGTGTAGACACTTGACCTGAAAGGAAAAGTAGAGATTCAAAAAAGTAGAGAAAATGCCACATGTAGAGTCTGGGAAGAAAAATCAGCCCTGGCAAGAAGGGTTTGTATGTCTAGACTGTTTCCCCTTAGTGCAATCTTTCAGACAAGCAAGATTTTGAAGCCTAAATCCTCTTCCTCGTCAGCCAAATTTTTCTCTTTGGAGATCAGCACCCAAGTCAGACAAGAGCTTTATGCTTTGGCGATAGTATTGACATAACTTTGTAAAGACAAAATTGTTGGAGACCCTACCATGAAAAATGTCATACAACAAAACCAAAAATTAATTTTGATTTGCTTTCCCTCTGAAATGTCCGTGGGTGTTGTGCTCAGAATTAACAGTATTTCAAAAAGCCAGACAGAATCACAATTTGTTTCACAACTGCTGAAAAGTTCTCATGATATGTAATATTTATATTTGAACCCAAGTATATAACAAATAAACTGTAACTTCTTGCCAGAAGCAATACAAACCTATAATTTAGGATATGACAGTAAAGTATATGCTCAGAATGTAAAAATGTATTTACATCACAGCTAACAACAGGTGTTTCTCAAAGACTTGGCAGATCACAGTCAGCTAAAAAGAATATGATAAACTGGAGTAACTGATGTCTTCTGGTAACCCACAACAATACTAATTACATTGCTTCTTAGCATTGTTCTTTCACACCAGCAGCTGAATGGTATATTTGGTGTACATCATGTTATATTTGCAGGAAACCAGGAGGTTTCTTTCCCCTTGGTGAAACAAATTAAGAAGCCAGAAGTACCAAAAAGTCACTCCATATTCCTACTGCTACAGAATATCTGAGAACTGTTAACATGAATTTCATGATTCTGAAGGGAAATAAAGATTCATAAAGATCCGATATGTACCAAGCAGCATGACTTACCACTTGCCCTCTTATGACAAGACCAATCTTATAAATACTCTGGACTAATGTATCATGGGAGCAAGGTTTACAGAACTTTCAGAGAGTTCTCAGAGAGACAGTTAATACAAGCTGCACAGGTTCAGCTCCCTCAAAATCAGTCACTGATAATGTAAACCTCTATCAATTATGGATCAATAACAGTTTACAAAGCAGTCAACATAAACCCTCTTTCAGAAGATCACAAATTTAAACAAACCATGTAGGACCCTGTTTTCTCCTTTAAATGTAAATTTTTTAAGGTACATTTTTAACAAAAATACACTTTAATCAAGATGCTTGTAGAAAGCCAGATCCTGTCAGATAAAAAGCTGGGTATTTCCAAATAAAGATGAGAGCAGGTTCCAAAGTATGAGACGGCTCTTGGATGAAGCTTTACTGAAAACATATAGGCAAAGGGAAATCTCTTATTTCAGTAGCTCCAAAGAGATGTCCAGGGTACATAGGTCAGAGCACTCTGACACCCTTTTCAAGAATACACAGCTGCAACATCTTTTCCTCTTGGCTGCAGCCATTTACCTGTTTGAGTACTTGAAAGTTGTGTAAACCCTGCTTCCACAAGACATTAGGCCGCACCCAATCCACATTCAGTTTTCATCAAGGTTTGTAAGTGGTGATATGAAAAAATAGTCAGCCATGTTACTGTCTGATATTTATCTTTGGCCTCCACTGCAAAATTACTCACCTTCCTTCCATCCACTTAGAGCTGCCTGTGTGCAGCAGGACAAAAAGGCCTGAAGTATGTGATGAAGAAGCTTCGACAGATGGGCTCTGGCAGACCTTTCGGCATTAGTGTAAGATTTTACCCACAGCTGACTGCTCTGTTCTCTGCTATAGTTTACAGCCCCAAAAGAAGAGTCAGCAAAAAGCAGTATGTATCCACAGATCCACCTATGTTCTTCCTGTTTTCTCTGGTGGCCATGCTAAGGCATGGACACGTATCTCCTCTCTTCACATCTTCAGTCCCTAACCTTCTGCAGAAATAGAAGACAGGCAGCCAGAGGTGATGATACACAAATTAGCGTAGCAAGAATGGCCAGAGCTTGTCTGACAGAGCCATAAAATTAAGTTCAGCTTCTACATATCAGATACTTTTGTTATCTAAGGATTACAGATGTATCATGCAGGGACAGACATCTGTGATCTAATAGTTGAGCTGCAGGTCTTTTGCCACAGTCTTTGACTCAATAAACTAAATAAAGTTACTGAGGGAGAAATAGAGGGACAAGAATGCAGAAAGAAAGGGAGATAAACATATACAGGAGGGAGAGAGGGATGAAGAGGGAAAGA